>NW_021820894.1:0-143854 GCF_901001135.1 Rhinatrema bivittatum | reverse complement strand
TTAAAGGAACAATTACAAAGACAACAAATCTATATGTTAGAAAAGTAAACAAAAGTAAGAAGAGAAATAAGAAACCAATCTAGTTCTCAAAGGAGGTGGCTGATAAAATAAAATATAAAAGAACAGCATTCAAGAAATATTAGGGATGTGCAGAGCAAAATTTTATGTTCATATTTTTATGTCCGAAAGGGGGTCCCACTTGCGGCCAATATGGACATAAAAAAAATCCAATGAGTTGGGTATATGTACATATGTGCAAAAAAAAAATTTAAACCCCCTCACCCTCCTTAATCCCCCCCCCAGACTTACCACAACTCCCTGGTGATCGAGCGAGGAGTGAGGACGTCATTTCTGCAATCCTTGGCGAGAAGCATGTGACGTCGGTGGCACGTCGAGTGACGCGGCGTCACGTGATTCCCGGCGAGTTCGCGCCGGACGGCTCGTTCGGCCCAAAAAGAACTTTTGGCCAGCTTGGGGGGGCCTCCTGACCCCCCCAAGCTGGCCAAAAGTTCTTTTTGGGCCGAACGAGCCGTCCGGCGCGAACGAGCCGGGAATCACGTGACGCCGGCGTCACTCGACGTGCCGCCGACGTCACATGCTTCTCGCCAAGGATTGCAGAAATGGCGTCCTCACTCCTCGCTCGATCACCAGGGAGTTGTGGTAAGTCTGGGGGGGGGATTAAGGAGGGTGAGGGGGTTTAAATTTTTATTTTGGCTCAACAATCGCGATTTCCCACATATCGAACATATCTATGTTCGATATGTGGGAAATCCGATCGTTTATGTCGAATCAATTTTTTAAGTAAAAAAAAAATATGAGTTGCGTTTTACTAATGCGGTCAATCCGAATGCACACCCTAAGAAATATAGAGGATTCCAACATGAGGAACACAGGCAAGAATATCTGGTGAAACTGAGGAGACAATGAAGGAAATCAAGAAAGCTAAAAGTCAGGCAGAAGAAAAGATTGCCAAAGAGGTAAAGAGAGGTGACAAAACATTTTTCAGATATATCAGAGAAAGGAGAAAGGTCCAAGTGGTATACTGAAACTGAAAAGTGGCAATGATCAATGTGTGGAAAGAGATGAAGAAATGGTGGAAATTTTAAGCAAATTCTTCAGTTCAGTGTTTACTAAAGAAGACACTGGAGAAGACTGTTGCTGATTGGCAAGACCATAGAAGGAATGGGTTAGATGAAACTCCATTTACAAAAGAGAATATAAGGGAAGAGCTAGGAAAACTGAAAGTGGACAAAGCCATGGGGCTGGTTGAGGTTTATCCCAGGATACTGAGGGAGCTCAGAGATGTGCTGCGGGTCTGCTGCGTAACCTGTTCAATAGATCCCTGGAAATGGGAGTGGTGCCAAGTGATTGGAGAAGAGCGGGGTGGTATCACTCCACAAGAGTGGTATCAGAGAGGAATCTGGAAACTACAGGCTGGTTAGCCTCACCTCAGTGGTGGGAAAATTAATGGAGACTCTGCTGAAGGAAAGGATAGTGAACTATCTGCAGTCAGGATGATTGCTGGACCTGAGGCAACATGGATTCACTAGGGGAAGGTCCTGTCAGACAAATCTGATTCATTTTTTTTATTGGGTGACTAAAGAATTGGTTCAAGGATGTTATAATTAGTGAGGTTTGGGTGGACCCTTGGACACTGTGGCAGCTGACCACGCCCATGGGGGGCAGTCCCATGAGGGGCCACAGGTCAGGCTCAGCTTAGGACACAAACACAGAGATTGATCTTTTATTAGACAATGTGGTGAAGCCACCAGAGGTGGCAGTTGTGAGCAGTTGAAGTAGCCCAGCTGGGCTAGTATCCCTCAGGCGCTGGAACAGTGACTGCTCCGGTAGCAGTGCTGTAGTGGAAAGAACTGAGAATAATAAATACAGTGGAATAAGCACAAGCCCCAGTATGGAGAACCGCAGGATAGGGAGAGCAGGCCCTCGAGGAGCGAGTACCTGATCCCTGAGAGCTGAGAGGCTTGAAGTTATTGTACTCACACAGCGGTTCCACGTAGGAAATGGCACAGGGCTGGAACGGAGGCAGGCCCTCGATGAGCGAGTACCTGGTTCCAGGGAACAGCTCTGAGGTGAAGATGGTAGTACTCACTGGTGTTGTAGACAGTGAATCCTTGCAGGCAGAAGAGAAGGTAGGACCAGGCAGCGAGTCAGGGAACATGGGCCCTCGAGGAGCGAGTACCAGTTCCTGATAGCGACCTGAAAAGCAAGTGAGGCCTTCGAGGAGCAGGTACCCCGTTAGCATTAAGAGTCCAATGGAATTGGAGGCAGAGTAGCTGGTTATGAAGAGCGAATCCCATCCGTAAGGAATCCCTTTGCTAACTCAAAGGCTAACAAACAAAGAAGGCATTAAATATCCGGGCAGCGTGACGTCATCACAGGGGGATGCCCCTGAGGTTCGCGCCAAGTAGGAAATAAGAGTGAGGGCCATGTGGCGCGCGCGCCCTAAGGTACAAGCAGAGCATGGCAGGAGGCAGCACCCAAGCCGGTCCAGGGACGCAGGAGTGGATGGCAGGCAGACACCGCGGCAGCCAGGCGTCCATCCACACCAAGAGGAGGTGCAAAGAAAGAAAGGTAGGCAGAGTGAAGCCATTGGGAAGGGATGGTTGCAACAAAGGAAGAGCATTCAATGTGATCTTCTTGGATTTCAGCAGAGGTTTTGATATGGTCCTGCATAGAAGGCTTGTGAATAAAATGAGAAGCTTGAGAGTGAGCAGCAAGGTGGTGGCATGGATTACAAACTGGTTGATGGACAGAAAACAGCATGTGATGGTAAATGGAACCTACTCTGAAGAGAGAGCAGTGTTAAATGGAGTGCTGCAAGGATTGGTGTTGGGACCAATATTCAATATCATTGTGAATGACATTGCAGAAGGGATAGAAGGTAAAGTTTGTCTATTTGCAGATGATACTAAGATCTGCAAAAGAATGGACACAGCAGAAGGAGTAGATATAATGAGACGTGATTTAACAAAGCTTGAACAGTGGTCGAAAATATACCAGCTGGGATTCAATGCCAAGAAGTGCAGAATCGTGCATCTGGGGTGCAGTAATCCAAAAGAGCTGTATGTAATGAGGGGTGAAGGGCTGTTCTGCATGGAGCAAGAGAGGGACCTTGGGTGATAGTGTTTAGCGATCTAAAGATGGCGAAGCAATGTGACAAGGTGATAGCTAAAGCCAGAAGAATGCTGGGCTGCATAGAGAGAGGAATAACTAGTAAGAAAAAGGAGGTGAAAATCCCCTTGTACAGGTCCTTGGTGAGGTCTCACCTGGAGTACTATGTTCAGTTCTGGAGACAGGATGGAGGCGGTCCAGAGAAAAGCGACCGACATAGTGGGTGGTATCCAATGACTTATGAGGAGAGGATGAAGGACTTAAATATGTATACCCTGAAGGAGAGGAGGTGCAGGGCTGATATACAGACCCTCAGATATCTGACAGGTTTTAATGATGCACAATCAACAAAAAACCTTTTCTATTGGAAAGAAATCAATAGAACTAGGAGTCACAAAATGAAATTCCAGGGAGGACAACTCAGAACCAACATTAGGAAATATTTCTTTACAGAGAGATTGGTGGAATCCTGGAATGCCCTTCTGGAGGTGGTAGTGAACACAAAAACTGTGAAAGATTTCAAAGAGGCATGGGATAAACACTGTGGATTCCTAAAGGCTAGAGGATGGAAATGAAGAAAAGAGTGCATAGGGGTAACTTGCTGGTGGGGTGATTACTAACAAATAAGCCTGGTGATTACTAACAAATAAGCCTTCATACTGTTGATGCAACTCCATCATTGCTCTCAGCTTCAATGGCAGGGAGAAAAAAGGAAATGGGGAATTAGACTCAAACAGCAACCAACAAGGACATAGTGTTACGTGTGCTGCCCACAGCAACCCCACGGCGCGGCCCTCTCACCTTTTCAGATGGACTCCAGCTCCTGGCTCCTCTTCACTAGCGACGGTGGGCTGCCAGCTCCGACCTCGGGTTCCCTCCTGTGCCTCCGGCCCTACCATGCTACCCAGTGTTTCCAGCCATTATGTCCCTGTTCGTCAGGCCTCTCCACGTGGCCCACGGAGAGACACCGCCAGCAGGGCGCACCCCTTCCTAGACACGTGCATCAGTAGTTCTTTTAAAGGGCCCATGGCGGGAACCTGGCCGCGGACCCAGGTGCTGACATCAGACTCTTCAGCGTATAAAAGCTCAGGCCTCGCTCCATAGCGTTGCCATTGCAACAGGTCTCCTCATACTCGGAATACTCGTTGCTGATCCGAGATTCGTCTTCATTGTGACCCATTTCCTGTGGTTCCTGGTTCCTGTTCTCCTTGTTCCCATTTTGTCTATGTGTTGGACTGACTCTTTGCATTTGACCTCCACTATGCCTGACTACTCTTCAGCTTCTCTCCAGCCCCAGACCTCTGCTACTCCTGACTACTCTTCAGCTTCTCTCCAGTCCCGGACCTCTGCTGCGCCTGACTATTCTTCAGCTTCTCTAGAGCCCAGGACCTCCACTATGCTTGACTACTCTTCAACCTCTCTCCAGCCTCGGACCTCTGCTATGCCTGACAATGGCTGCCTTCTCCATGCCCTGACTATTGTTTTGATTGGCCACGCCTGCCTTCTCCGTGTCCTGACCCTTGTTTGAACGACTACTCTACAGCCTATCCTGTGTCCAGAGTTCCACGTTGCTTGCCACAGCTTCCACTTGCCACCGGCTCAGACCCTTGCCTGTCAGTGATGCCCCCTCTCATTTATCCTCTGGATGTCTTAGGCCTTCTTTTGCTTGAGTGCCTCCAGTTACCTATTGTTCCTTTGGCGCCCGAGTTCCAGTACCGAATCCTGTCCAGGATAGGACTATGCCATCTACTGGCTGCTGTCTTTGGGCTGAATCACTTTCTACCTCTAGCTAACCTCGAGGCCCACCTAAGTCCTACCGGCCCCGGTACCCAAAGGCTCAACTCAAGGGGATCGAGGGCTGGTATAGGTGAAGCTCCAGTGGACTCTAGCTTCAGCCCACTCCACCTGCTGATGGTGGGGACCCGTAGGTCCTTGCCTGCGGGTTGCATCAACCCCACCTCAGCCCAAGGTTCCTCCACCGACATAACAGGTTTCAAAGGCCATGGACTCCGAGGATCCATGTACCCTCCAGGCCATCCCAGGCCTGGCATCCAAGGTGCAAGAACAGCAGCAGTTTCTTGAGGCATTGGCCTCTTCCATTGACTGCCTTCATGCTTGGCTTGATGCCCTCCTCCTCCACAGCCACCTTGAGACTTGTTGGCACTTCCAGCACCCCCACGTTTTAGTGGCAACCCCAGTCTCTGCAGAGTGTTTATAAACCAATGCTACATGTAATTTGCTCTGCAGCCTTTCATCTTCCAGGATGAGTTGATGAATGCCACATTTATCCTCTCCCGCCTTGAAGGGAAAGCACTGGCCTGGGCCTCTCCCCTGTGGGAATGCTCAGATTCCTTGTTGAAGGAACTGGTTCAGGTTGTGGCTGTTTTCAGATGGAAGTTTGATGATCCTGGGTGACATGCCATGGCAAGCACTGATTTACTACACCTCCGTCAAGGACAAAGAAGTCTTTTTGATTATACCATTGAGTTTCGGACTTTGGTTACCAAACTTGCTTGGCAGGAAGACGGCCTCCAAGCTATCTACCTGGATGGACTCTCTCCACAGGTAAAAGATGAGTTAGCTGCATGGGGGCTCCCTTTCTCTTTGGAGGACCTTATAGATTTGGCAGGTCGAATCGACCATAGTCTTCAAGAGTGTCACTGGGAGAGTTGGATGCCCAAGAAGCCCTCGCAGGTTCGTTCTCACTTGCCACCAGTTACCAACACTGCATCCTGCAGTGACACTAGAGTGGTCAAGGTGGAAGAACCTATGCAATTGGGTCGCGGGTGGCTGACACTGGATAAGCGCCTCCAAACTAGCCTGTGTCTGTATTGTGGAGCACCTGGCCACCATCTAAAGACTTGCCCAATCCATCTGGGAAACTCCTTGGCCCGAGTTCAATAGGGGTCCTGAACTTGGGTCCAACCTCTCTGGCCCCCCAATTATCTGTACTTGTTACTCTAATCTGGGACTCCCGGGCCTTCCTGGTTCTTGTTCTGGTATATTCCATCTCCTGTGGTTCCCCTGGCTACTACGTCCTCTGGCGTACCTGCTCCATATGCCGCCTATGAGGACGTGTTATCTAAACAGAAGGCCGACCTCCTTCCGCCTCTCCGAAAGTTTGATTGTCCAATTGATCTCCTTCCTGGAACCACGCCTCCTCATGGATGCACCTATCCTTTGTCATTACCTGAGACAAAGGCAATGACTGAATATATTCAGGAGAATCTTGGAAAAGGATTTATTCGTCCATCTACATCACCCACTGGAGCGGGATTCTTTTTTGTGAACAAAAAAGACAGGTCACTTAGATTGTATATTGACTACTGTGGCCTAAATGCCATCACCGGTAAGGATAAATATCCCCTACCACTGATCTCTGAATTGTTCCACCTCCTTCAAGGTGCTTCTATCTTCATGAAGCTGGATTTATGCGGGGCGTATAACCGGGTGAGGATCCGCTCTGATGACATTTGGAAAACTGCCTTTAACACCAGGGTTGGTCACTACGAATACTTGGTGATACCCTTTGGCCTCTGTAATGCACCTGCAGTATTCCAACGAATGATGAATGAAATTTTTAGAGATCTATTTTATACCAAAGTCGTGGCTTATCTGGACGATATCCTTGTCTTTTCCAGAGATCTCGACACTTATCATGCCGACGTGCGAACTGTCCTCCAGTGTCTTCATGAAAACCATCTGTTTATGAAATTGGACAAATGCCTATTCTAAAAGTCCAGTTTGCCTTTCCTTGGTTATATAATCTCTCAGCAAGGCTTCTCCATGGACCCAGCTAAATTAAAGGGTATCCGGGATTGGCCGCAGTCAGTGGGACTCAAAGCGCTCCAGCGCTTTTTTGGGATTTCTCAACTACTATCACCACTTCATCCCACATTATTTGACATTGGCTGCTCCTCTGACAGCCTTGACCTGAAAAGGCCAAAACACACAAAAGTGGCCACCTGAGGCTGTTGCCGCCTTCCATCATTTGAAAGAAGCCTTCCAGAAGGGGTCCTGTCTGCACCGCACTGATCCAACTCGTCCATTTTTAGTTGAAGTTGACGTCTCCGCTATAGGGGCTGGGGCCTTCCTAAGTCAATGCACCTCCTCTGGTACTGTAGTTCCTTGTCCCTTTAACGCCAGTAAATTTTCATTGGCAGAGCAAAATTACAGCATCGTGGACCGTGAATTGCTCACCATAAAGTTGGCTCTCGAAGACTGGCGCCCATGGCTAAAGGGCGCACAACATAAATTTACTGTGTTCACTGATCATAAAAATCTGGAACATTTGAGTCAAGCACAACATCTCAAAGCCCACCAAGCTTGATGGGCCTTGCTTTTCTCTAGATTTGATTTTGAACTCTGCTATTGCCCAGCTGACAATAATCTCCAGGCAGACGTCCTATCATGGTCCTTTGAGCCTGAAGACATTCCGGAAGAGCCAACCCATATAATCAACCCAGCTTGTATCTCTTTGTCTGCCACCCATCCAGTTCCTGCTGGAAAAACGGTAGTGCCCTGACAACTGAGAAAGAGTTCTTCGCTGTGCACATGATTCCAAATTTGCCGGTCACCCAGGATAAGCGCGAACCGTGGGACTGCTCCAGCGGTTCTTCTGGTGGCCTACCTTGTTCTCTGATGTGAAAGAGTATGTTGAATCCTGTAATGTTTGTGCACAGCAGAAACCCTCGGTCGGGTGACCTTGGGGTCTTCTACAACTGCTTCCAGCACCCGAAGAACCATGGACTCACCTGTCTACGGATTTCATCGTGGATCTGCCACCTTCTAAGGGTCACACCATAATATGAGTCACCATAGACTGCTTTTCTAAAATGGCCCATTTCGTACCTCTACCGGGCCTACCATCCACTCCAGAGCTAGCACGATTATTCTTCCATCATATTTTCAGATTGCCTTGGTTACCCACGGATATCGGTTCAGATCGAGGTCCTCAATTCATCATCAGGTATTGGCACTCTCTCTGCCGAAACTTCGGTATTAACATCAGCCTTACGACCGCCTATCATCCCAAGGGCAACAGGCAAGCCGAATGGATGAACCGCTCTTTGAAGGCTTTCCTGCACGATTACATCAATGACCAACAAGATAACTTGTCAGGCCTCTTATCCTGGGCAGAGTTTTCTCACAACTCTCACATCGCCACAGCTACTGGAACATCCCCATTCTCAGTTGTCTATGGGAAACAACCACGACCACCATTACCCATACCTCTATCCATGCTGTCCCCTGTGGCACAGGCCACTGCAGATACCCTTAAGACACTATGGGAACAGACAAATCTTTGCCTACTGTCAGGCCACTTCCCGGGCCAAGAGAACTGCTGACAGTCGATGCCGCTTGGCTCTGAATTCCTTCCTGGCCAGAAAGTCTAGTTAAGTACCAGATACATCCGACTTTGCATTCCATTGCAGAGATTTGCTACTAGATTCATCGGGCCTTTCACTATTACCCGACACATCAGACCTGTTACATACCAGCTTCGGCTGCCTCCTACACTAGGTATAAGAACATAAGAACATAAAAAATTGCCATGCTGGGTCAGACCAAGGGTCCATCAAGCCCAGCATCCTGTTTCCAACAGAGGCCAAACCAGGCCACAAGAACCTGGCAATTACCCAAACACTAAGAAGATCCCATGCTACTGATGCAATTAATAGCAATGGCTATTCCCTAAGTAAACTTGATTAAAAGCCGTTAATGGACTTCTCCTCCAAGAACTTATCCAAACCTTTTTTGAACCTAGCTACACTAACTGCACTAACCATGACCTTTGGCAACAAATTAAGAGCTTTATTGTGTAGAGCTGTTCCATCCCCTTTATCATTTTGGTTGCCCTTCTCTGTACCTTTTCCATTGCAACTATATCTTTTTTAAGATGTGGCGACCAGAACTGTATACAGTATTCAAGGTGCGGTCTCACCATGGAGCGATATAGAGGCATTATGACATTTTCCGTTTTATTAACCATTCCCTTCCTAATAATTCATAACATTCTGTTTGCTGTTTTGACTGCTGCAGAACACTGAGCTGACAATTTTAAAGTATTATCCACTATGATGCCTAGATCTTTTTCCTGGGTGGTAGCTCCTAATATGGAACCAACCATCGTGTAACTACAGCAAGGGTTATTTTTCCCTATATGCAATGCCTTGCACTTGTTCACATTAAATTTCATCTGCCATTTGGATGCCCAATCTTCCAGTCTTGCAAAGTCCTCCTGTAATATATCACAATCCACTTGTGATTTAACTACTCTGAATAATTTTGTATCATCCACAAATTTGATAACCTCACTCGTCGTATTCCTTTCCAGATTATTTATAGATATATAAAGATCTAGGCATCATAGTGGATAATACTTTAAATACTTTATTTCCTCACCCACCCACAAAGTGGACCCTTCCTAGACCTGATCTTCATTAATCAATGTATTCATTCTCCCAACACTCCCACCTGCTCACCTGTTCCCTGGTCATACCACTTCCTCATTGAAACCCTATTTTCTATAAACGCCCCTTTCTCACAGAACCGTGCACTGAGCACTACTATTGTTTTCAGAAAACCCTGCGTGAGTGAGGACCTAATCTCTGCTCTGTCCAATGTCCTACCTGATCTTGACTGCTCCAACCCTGACGCTGCCCTGTCCTCCTGGAGCAACCTCACACTCATTGCCAACAAACTATGTCCTACTTCCAGACGTGAATTGCGACCCGCCACTAAAAATAATCATCCCTGGTACACTGAGGATCTAAAAATACTAAAAAACAATCTCAGACAGAGATAGAGAATCTGGCGAAAGGACCCTTCACCACAACATACCTCCAGCTTCAAAGCTGCCCTCCACCACTACAGACATTCCACCCTCAAATCTAAACGAGATTTCTATGCTTCCAAAATACACCAGTACATGTACAATCGCAAGGCCCTATTCTCCTACGTCACTGACTTGACCAAATCTGCACACACACCCCCATCCCAGACAATGAAGCTTTGGCTAAATGCGAAGAACTAGCCCTGTACTTCCATATGAAAATTGCTAACTTCCTCCTCAGATACCTTACTCCTCGCACTCCACCCACTCGTGCCTGGCCCCTATTATAGCTTCCTTTGACTCCCTGCATCTTATATCATCTAAGGAAGTTGAATCTATTCTTAAAAAACTCAAACCTGCCAGCCATACCCTGGACACCATCCCTACCAGTTCCTTCCTCTCCATTCCCAACATCATCTCCAAACCCCTAGCTAACATCATCAACTCTTCGCTCTCCTCTGGCATAGTCCCAGACTCTCTCAAACAAGCAATAGTCAAACCCCTTCTCAAAAAACCTTCATTAAACCCAGATGACCCCCTCGAACTTCCGACCCATCTCAAACCTTCCCTTTATCTATAAAATAATGGAAAAGATCATCAACGCTCAACTTACTGACTATCTTGAAAGTAACAATATCCTCCACCCATCCCAGTTTGGCTTTCGTAAACACATGAACACAGAAACTCTCTTACTCTCACTATCCGACCACCTCATCAGAGGTCTGGATCAAGGTCACTGCTACCTTCTGGCCCTATTGGACATCTCATCAGCCTTTGAAACTATCAATCACAACCTCCTCCTCAACCCGTCTGTTGGAAATTGGCATTGCTGGCCTAGCTCTGATGTGGTTCAAATCCTATTTATCCAACAGAAAGTTCTCTGTTAAAATCGGCAGTGCAGAATCTACACCTGACTCACTGTCTCAAGGTGTCCCACAGGGTTCCTCCCTCTCCTCCACCCTATTTAACATTTATCTTACACCACTATGTCACCTTCTATCCGACCTTGGACTTACTTTCTACCTATATTCTGACGACATCCAAATCATCATCCCCATCCAAAATTCACTATCTGAAGCCTTAAAGTGCTGGGAGTCTTCCTTGCGTCCATCAATTACCTGCTCACAAACCTCCATCTGGCCTTAAACCCCAACAAAACTGAACTGCTCCTTATCTAACAACACCAAACCCCTAAACCTTCGCTCACCACAGATCCCGCCTGTCATGCCATTTCCTCTAAACCTGTCGTGAGAGACCTCGGTGTCATCCTCGACCAACATCTGAATCTAAAGAAGCATATCAACTCTATCCTCAAGGAGGGCTTCTATAAGCTGAATGTCATAAAAAAACTAAAACCCCTACTCCACTCCCCTGACTTCTGCACGGTCATTCAGGCCACCATGTCCTCCAAACTGGATTATTGCAACTCCCTGCTGCTCGGGCTTCCCTACTCCACAATAAAACCCCTCCAAATTATCCAGAACACATTTTCCAGGGCCATCACAAATGCCAGGAAATCCACCAACATTACTCCAATCCTTAAAGATCTACATTGGCTCCCCATTTCATCACGCATCCTCTACAAATCTCTCTCCATCATTCGTAAATCAATCTATTGTCACAATTTCAAATGGCTTGACGAACCCCTCAGCCTCACTCTCTCCAACCGACCCACCAGATCAGACAATAAAGGTACCCTCCAGGTACCCTCTCTAAAGATGGCAGACCTCGCCTCCACAAGAGATCGTGCCATCTCCATTGCTGGTCCCTCAAGATGGAATTCACTTCCATCCTTTCTTCGCCTTCAGCCCTGTTCCACCAAATTCAAAAAGAAACTAAAGACTTGGCTCTTTAAACAAGCATACCCTGACTAGTCCCCCTCCTCCATCTCCCTTTCCTCCACACATATCAACTGAGTCTATATAAAGTCATACTGTTTACTGTAGAAAATGTACTGTTGTTATCCTGTTCTTTATCCTGTTCCATTACTGTTACATAATGTATTATCATGTATATATTCCATATACCTTGTTGCTCTTTTTCCAGCTCCTTCGGCCCCTTGTCTGTTCATTCTCCCATTTCTTTACCTGTTTTTTGTAATTTCCACCTGCTTTAGTTTTTATGTAAACCAGTATGATGTTCCCTACTAATGTAGGTATATAAAATCTTTAAATAAAATAAATAAATATATATTAAAAAGCACCAGTCCCGGTACAGATCCCTGAGGCACTCCACTGTTTACCCTTTTCCACTGAGAAAATTGACCATTTAATCCTACTCTCTGGTTCCTGTCTTTTAATCAGTTTGTAATCTATGAAAGGACATCGCCTCCTATCGCATGACTTTTTAGTTTTCTTAGAAGCCTCTCATGAGGGACTTTGTCAAACGCCTTCTGAAAATCCAAATACTACATGTACCGGTTCACCTTTATCCACATATTTATTAACCCCTTCAAAAAAATGAAGCAGATTTGTTAGGCAAGACTTCCCTTGGGTAAATCCATGTTGACTGTCTTCCATTAAACCATGTCTTTCTATATGCTCTACGATTTTGATCTTGAGAATAGTTTCCACTATTTTTCCAGGCACTGATGTCAGGCTCACTGGTCTATAGTAACCCAGATCATCCCTGGAGCCTTTTTTAAATATTGGGGTTACATTAGCCACCCTCCAGTCTTCAGGTACATGGATGATTTTAATGATTGGTTACAAATTTTAACTAATAGATCAGAAATTTCATTTTGAGTACCTTCAGTACCCTAGGATGCATACCATCCGGTCCAGGTGATTGCTACTCTTTAGTTTGTCAATCTGGTGACTACATCTTCCAGGTTCACAATGATTTTGTTCAGTTCATCTGACTCATCACCCCTGAAAACCATCTCCAGAATTGGTATCCCCAACATCCTCAAATAGTAAACACGGAAGCAAAGAATTCATTTAGTCTGTCTTCAATGGCCTTATCTTCCCTAAGAGCCCCTTTAACCCGTTGGTCATCTAATGGTCCAACCGACTCCCTCACAGGTTTCTTGCTTCAGATATATTTTAAAAAGTTTTTATTATGAGTTTTGTCTCTATGGCCAACTTCATTTCAAATTCTCTCTTCGCCAGTCTTATCAATGTTTTACACTTAACTTGACAATGTTTATGTATTATCCTATTTTCTTCAGATGGATCCTTCTTCCAATTTTTGAAGGATTTTTTTTGGCTAAAATAGCCTCTTTCACCTCACCTTTTAACCATGACAGTAATTGTTTTGCCTTCCTTCTACCTTTCTTAATGTGTGGAATACATATGGACTGCGCCTATAGGATTGTATTTTTAAACAATGTCCATGCCTGTTGAACACTTTTAACCTTTGCAGCTGCACCTTTCAGTTTTTTTCTAAATATTTTCCTCATTTTATCAAAGTTTCCCTTTTGAAAGTTTAGTGTTAGAGCTGCAGATTTACTTATTGTTCCCCTTCCAGTTATTGGTTTAAATTTGATCATGTTATGATCACTGTTGCCAAGTGGCCCCACCACGTTTACCTTTCTCACCAAATCCTGCGTTCCACTAAGAATTAAATCTAAAATAGCTCCCTCTCTTGTTGGTTCCTGAACCAATTGCTCCATGAAGCAGTCATTTATTACATGCAGGAACTTTATGTCTCTTGCAAGTCCTGATGTTACATTTACCCAGTCAAAACTTTAAGCGGGTAAATGGTGTCGGGTCCGAAATTCATAGTGGACCTTCAGTTTCTATTAAGTTTACTTCAGCAATTCTTGGCGATTTCTGAAGCAACTATGGTGCGGAAGATTTGCCCATAATCCCGTCTGTAAGACGCATGGGGAGTGCTGGACCAGGAGAGTCAGAAAAAATCTATGTCTCTGAAGCAGCAGTGTTGCGAAACGCGCGCGTCGGACTACTGACCCCGACAGCCACTGAAGGGAAGTTATATCTCCTGCATTCTTTTTACATATAAGTTCACAAAAAAGTTAAAATGCTAAAAATTGAATATTTAAATATTGGACTTGTTTGGACCAATGATTAAAAGTGACCCAACAAAGTGCATAATATACAAGTTTTAACTTGCAAGCACAGTGGGTGGTATGATGGTCCCTAATTCCATAGAACTCTGTATTTCTTTAAATTTATAAGAACATAATCTACAGCATTACAGATTTGAAAAAATATTGAACCACGTTTTTTTCACTTTTATGGTAATTGAAATCTCCCATTATTATTGCACTGCCAAATTGATTAGCTTCCCTGATTCCTCTTAGCATTTCATCATCTGTCTGACCATTTCTCCAGGTGGACGGTAGTATACTCCTATCACTATACTATTACCCAACACACATGGGATTTCTACCCATATAGATTCTACTGAGCATTTAGGGGCGGATTTTAAAAAGAGCGCGAATAGCCTACTTTTGTTTGCGCTCCAGGCGCAAACAAAAGTATGCTGGATTTTAGTAGATACGCGCGGAGCCGCGCGTATCTGCTAAAAACCTGGCTCGGCGCACGCAAGGCTATGGATTTTGTATAGCCGGCGCGCGCCGAGCCGCGCAGCCTACCCCCGTTCCCTCCAAGGCCGCTCCGAAATCGGAGCGGCCTCGGAGGGAACTTTCCTTTGCCCTCCCCTCACCTTCCCCTCCCTTCCCCTACCTAACCAACCCACCCGGCCCTGTCTAAACCCCCCCCTTACCTTTGTCGGGGGATTTACACCTCCCGGAGGGAGGCGTAAATCCCGCGCGCCAGCGGGCCTCTTGCGCGCCGGGCCGCGACCTGGGGGCGGGTACGGAGGGCGCGGCCACGCCCCGGACCGCCCCGGGCCGTAGCCACGCCCCGTACCCGCCCCCAAAACGCTGCCGACACGCCCCCGAAACGCCGTGACGACCGGGCCCGCCCCCGACATGCCCCCGACACGCCCCCCTCGGAGAACCCCGGGACTTACGCGAGTCCCGGGGCTCTGCGCGCGCCGGTAGGCCTATGTAAAATAGGCTTCCCGGCGCGCAGGGCCCTGCTCGCCTAAATCCGCCCGGATTTGGGCGGATTTAGGCGAGCAGGGCTCTGAAAATCCACCCCTTAGTTTCTTGTATAATCTTTATCCTGTTGGACTCTATACCCTCCCAGACATAGTGCCACATCCCCAAGTTGATCCTCCCTATACATTCCATGTATCGCTTTTAAAGCCTGTGATTTTGTCTTGGCCTGCCTGGAAGGCCCATGAGCTGCCTCCTTTGGTGGCAGAAACCGACACGAAGCTCACGGTCCATGAAGTCCTAGACATCCACCGTAGGGGCCACCGATGGGAATACATCCTTTCCTGGGAGGGATACGGACCCGCAGAGAATTCTTGGGAGCCATCTTGAAACATCTTGGATAAGACCCTCCTCTTGAATTTCCACCATGCCCATCCGGGCAAACCTGACCTCCAGGAGGGAGGCGTAAAGGGGGGGAGTAGTGTTACGCGTGCTGTCCGCGGCAGCCCCGCGGCACAGCTCTCTCACTTTTTCAGATGGACTCCAGCTCCTGGCTGTTCTTCAGTGGCGGTGGTGGGCCGCCATCTCTGATCTCGGGTTCCCTCCAGTGCCTCCAGCCCTGCCATGCCATGCTACCCAGTGTTGCCAGCCAAGTTGTCCCTGTTCGTTGGGTCTCTATGCGTGGCCCACGGAAAGAAGCCACCATCAGCGCCGTGTCCGTTCCTTGGCGTACGTGCGCGCATAAGTAGTTCTTTTAAAGGGCCCGCGGACCCGGATGCTGACGTCAGATTCTTCAGCTTTTAAAAGCTCAGGCCTCGCTCCATAGCATTGCCATTGCAACAGGTCTCCTCTTCTCTGAGTACTCGTTGCTGATCTGAGATTCATCTCTTCATTGTGTCCCGTTTCCTGTGGTTCCTGGTTCCTGTTCTCCTTGTTCCTGTTTCGTCTATGTGTTGGACTGACTCTTTGGATTTGACCTCCGCTACACCTGACTACTCTTCAGTTTCTGTCCAGCCCCTGACCTCCGCTACGCCTGACTACTCTTCAGCTTCTCTCCAGCTCTGGACCTCCGCTACATCTGACTATTCTTCAGCCTCTCTCCAGCCCCGGACCTCTGCTATGCCTGACTATTCTTCAGCCTCTCTCCAGCCCCGGACCTCTGCTATGCCTGACCACGCCTGCCTTCTCCATACCCTGACTATTGCCTTGATTGACCACGCCTGACTTCTCCGTGTTCTGACCCTTGCTTTGAACGACTACGCTACAGCCTATCCTGTGTCCAGAGTTCCACGTTCCTTGCCACAGCTTCCACTTGCTACCAGCTCTGATCCTTGCCTGTTAGTGATGCCTCCTCTCGCCTATCCTCTGGACATGGACTTACGAGGCTTAGGCCTTCTTTTGCTTGAGCGCCTCCAGTTACCTATTGTTCCTTTGGTGCCCGAGTTCTAGTACTGAATCCTGTCCAGGATAGGACTACGCCATCTACCAGCTGCTGTTTCTGGGCTGAATCATCTTCTACCTCTAGCTAACCTCAAGGCCCACCTAAGCCCTGCCGGCCCTGGCACCCAAAGGCTCAACCCGAGGGGAGCGAGGGATGGTATATGTGAAGCTCCAGCGGCCTCTAACTTCAGCCCACGCCACCTGCTAGCGGTGGGGACCCGTAGGTTCTTTCCTGCAGGTTGCGTCAACCCCACCTCAGCTCAAGTGTCCACTTCCGATGCAACATATAGAATTTGTGGTCTGGAAATAAATAAGCATAGGGGTAACTTGCTGATGCAGCTGTTACTATCCTTGAACAATAAGCATGTAACTCTTGATGCAACTTCAATATTGTTCTCTGCTTCAATGGCAAGAGGTAACCTGGAATTGGACTCAAACAGCAACCAACAAGCACCCTGACTTTAATGGTCTGGGAAACTGATAAGTAATGGGGTGACTTGTATGGTGCAGCAAAACCTACCATAAGCTTGCTGGGCAGACTGGATGGACCATTGTTCCTTTTCTGCCATCATTTCTATGTTTCTATTAGTCCAAGTATGTATGTACGGATTTTATTAATATCACAATAATTCTTTAAGAAACCAACCTCCTTTTTTCTTTAGGCAGTGAACGTGACTGTAATTCAGCCTATCACATCTGAAAATCCCAATTGCCTGATTAACAACACTGCAGAGAGGAACTCCCAGTTTGAAAGAGTGCCTTCTTAATGATTCCTATCATATAATGACAAGAGACTCAAGTAATATTTGTCATTTCTGTGACAAGATGTGTTTGCTACTTTGTGAATGCTCTCATTACCTACTGCATCATTATATTCAGCATGCTACTAGTGAATATGAGAGCCAAAAGATACCACTGGGCTTTTATGCGGGAGATTATGTCTTCATTGATATATCAAGCACAACCCTTTTTAGAGAGAGTGTTCTGTACAGAGCAGTTTAGAGTTGGCAACTCAAGATACCTTAGTAAGCAAGGATTGGAATAGTTCTAGAAAGGAGAGGTTATTGCTTGTGAAATACTTTTCTTTTTGACATGAAATGCTGGACATGAGGAACTGAGGGTATTACAAATTGTGGAATAAAGGATGAAACAATAAATCATTCCATTTTTTATATACACAATTATGTCAGCCTTCCAAAACTTCGGAATAACATACTCTGTATCATGTTTTATGCCTAATATTATAGATTTCTGGTTTTCTTTATTCATCCATTTTCTACAATCTTTCCTTTGGATTTGATGACATTTTAAAAATTATTCATATGAAGTAGTGCAGAGATTGAAATGTGGGCAAGAATCTTTTGGCCTTTTCCTCTTAGATTGAGCTGACCTCATGGTGTGAGCAGGATCACTTTGCTTTCTCTGTCCAATTCCAGATGTTGTTGTGTCAGGAGAGAGGACTATGCATAATGGAAAAGGGATAGTGAAGCTCATGCACGTTGTGGTCAGCTACAAAGAGCATGTACTAATTTCACTGTGCTAATTAAAATAATCAACAAAGCACAGAGTCTGCTGCAGGAATGGAAATGTTCTTTCATGGGGAAAGTATCTTTGCAAAATTTTGTTTTGAGATAACATCACCATTTGACCATTTTGTGACGAGCATTGTCTCTGGAGACAAAATCTGTGGCCCGTGTGTGTTTAATCAAGTGGAAATATATACCAGTTTCATGCTCTGCACTTTTTTTTATGGCATTAATTAGTGAGATACAAGTTCTACTTATGACTGTTTTTAATTTATTTACTCAGATAGTCTATCTTGAAGTTGTTGTTATAAATCAGCAGAGAGCCATGATGCCCATACACATTTTTCCTAGACATAACCTCACTTTGGGCTCATCAATCCCAGATTTCCAGCACTTCTTTCACCATTCCAACCCATTAACACGTTTACTGAGACAATCCAAGCATATGTCCCATTAAACAAATGTGCTGGGCACCATAGTATAAATGGCAAATTGTACAAAGCAGTGCAGATTTAGAGTGATTTATGACTTACCAGTGTAGCATAGTCATCTGGGTCTTGTTGAGTTCCAAGTCATCAATCACTTCAAATCAGTGATGTACTGTACTATGCACTTTACATTTGCAGCTCCTGAACTGTTCATTCCACTGTTAGAAATTTTAGAAGAACACTTATCTCTCCCAGGGACTGCATACATTGAGTTTATTCTGTTATTTGGAATGGTTATTCCCATGTTCCTATCAGTTATTTGTTGAAAGCCAAAGTACTTTCTTTCTATTTTAAAACAACATTACCCCAGGCTTAATAGATGGTACACTTGACTTAATATCTAGTTATTATAGTCATTGGTATGTATATATATTGACAGGTGTGCTAATTAAAAGCAACAGCATGTTATTCCTATAAATGGGCAATATCTAAAAATACAGCTTGACAGGTCAAATCTTTAATGACCCAGTGCAACTATCTTTTGTTGAAGCATTAACTTGAGTGTTAAATAAGTGTGATGTACATTGTTTGCTCTTAAAGTATTCGTTTTCTATCCCTTTCTGCCCTTGAATCAACCTTCCATTCTTCTCTTCCTTCTGTCATGTCTTTTCCTTATTCTGTTTCCACCCCTTCCTGACCCACTGGCTTTGATTGATATTCTATGCTATGCTTCTCATTTGATGCAGGAACAGTAAATCAAATCTGTAGCCTCATTGATCACTGAATAATGCAAGTTTGACTCAACTCATCCCTGATCTGCTAATCTGCCTATAACATTTATGTAATTATATTGCTTGTGATACAGTATTTTGACCCTCTCACTTGGTGACACCTTCAATTCTGTTCTGTTTGTTTTGCAGACTTCTCCTGGCTAGCAAAGCATGTTAAATTAGATTTGATTTCAACTTCAAGTTTTCTGCCAAGGCAATTTTTCCACCACTGTTATGTGAAACAACATTGACGTCTAGTGGCTGGTTGAGATAGCTAAATGTTCTGTAAGCAGCATTTGTGATTCAATGTTTATTTAATAATAGTAGAGTATTGTCATACTTTAAAGGTTTTCTATTCACCTGTTATATTTCTAGCAAATGATAACCTAAATTTAGCTTAAACAGTAAGATACTTCAAACATGAGACACTGAATGTTTTTATTCATTTAATGTTACAAGAAATAAATGCCACTCTGTCAATCAGATCTCCTATAATCACAAATTACATCACTGGAAAGAACTAGCTACTGGTTTAATCTCACTCATGTGCCTTGTTTTTCAATGAATGAGGCATACATTTTGTGGGCATGCTTAGTGCATTGCATTTTCAAGGTGATTAGCTGTGCAAGCTGTATGTTCTAATACTGCTGAAATCTGGAGATATCTGTAAACTAAAACATACAGTGACACAGATTCAAGTGCTATAAATTCATGAGAAAATGTCTATGTTATAAACTCAAAAAAAATAAAGTGCAAAGAGAGAATTAATCTCATAAATACATGAACATCAAAGTGCAGCTGTGAACTCTAAAATACTGAAGCAATGTCAGAATGAATGTGCAAATGGTGTAATCTACTGCCTCCCACCAAGCAATGGCCCTCAAGCAGTTTCAGAGACCACAGACCAGCACTAGCTAGTAATTCCTCAACCACCAGCTCAGTATCATATCTAACAAGGGGCCCTCCCAGTCAACCTCTTTGTTTAACTCATTCGGGTAAACAGTAGAGATGTGCTTTGGGATCAAATTTCATGTCGGGCTTCGTTTAGTGCCCCCCCCCCCCCATGGGAATTTCATTTTCCCGTGGTTCGGGGGTTTTTTTGTGGGGGGGTCCCAATTTTTGCTTTAGTGCACGCTAACTCCTGACAGTGCGCACTAACATGGCAGAATTGGTGTGCACTAACGGGACATATTTAACCAGACAAAAAATGTGACAAAATGTTCATGGGTGATACTCCAAAGCAAGAAAATATTGTTGATGTATTGATGCCAATACTTAATAGAAGACTGGAAAGGACAATTAACAAGCCACTGCTTCTCAATGTCGCCCATATATATATTAATGCTCTGTTATCTAGGAAAGAAGAGCAGTGGATTTATTGGTTGAATATTGTTTACTAGGGATGTGCAATCGTTTTTCCCGAATTAGGCAATTTCAACAAAATTGCCTAATTCGGAATGGTGTGGGAGAACCGAAAAATGATTGAATTTTTCAAAATTTTGGAAAAAATTAACTTTTGCTTTAGTACGCACTAATGGGAGTTAGTGCGTGTTAACTCCCAACAGAGTGCACTAACGTGGCAGAATTAGTGCGCACTAATGGTGTTGTGGTCCCGGTCGCTAGACTAGCGACCAGGTCCTTACCTGCCTCTCCCAGCTCCAGGCTCCGCCGGGAACTGCTGCGTTTTGGGCCTTCTAGGCCGCATGGCAGCGGCGCCGAGGTCCGCTCCTGACACTCCTGGCGAGTGTCTAGTTGCGTTCCAGTTGTCCCTGTGTTGGGTCCTGCTGTTCCTGACTCCACTCCTGCTTTTCCTGATTCCGCTCCTGCTGGTCCTGACTCCGTTCCTGCTGTTCCTGTGCCAGCTTCTCCTGATCTTGATCCAACCCCTGGTTTGTTACTCTGGCTTCTGACCCCGGTTGTTTCCTGACTCTCTGTGCCTGCTGCCTGCTCGACCTTTGGATCATCTTCTCTACTCGTCTCACTGCCGTCTCCTAAGTCCCAGCTGTCCTGGCCCATACGGGCTCCTCCTGGGGGGACCTTGGACTTCCAGGGTGAATTTCCATCTTCTTCGCTAGTCTCGCTGCCGTCACCTAAGTCCCAGTGGTCCGGATCCCTACGGGCTCCTCTTGGGGGGATTTCAGATCTCCAGGGTGAAGACTCCACCTGTACTTCCACTGTGGTTCCGCCTCCCGGCCTACCTTCTCCCGCGGAGCTCTCTATTCCGCCAGGCCGGCCCAAGGGTCCACCATCCAGTTCGCAACAAATGGGGAGTTAGTGCTCGCTAACTCATAAACAGTATTCAACCGTTAAATCCACTGCTCTTCTTTCCTAGATAACAATATTTTCTTGCTATGGAGTAACACCCATGAAAATGTTGTCACATTTTTTGTCTGGTTAAATATGCTTGATTCAAATTTAAAATTTACTTCTGTGTTCAGTGTCACTAATTAGCCATTTTTAACACTATGGTAATCTTGAAAGAAAGTTCTTTTGAGTTTTCCACTTTAAAAAATCCACTGATTGTAATACTGTCTTGAACTACCTGAGCTGTCGCCCTAAGAGACTTTGTGACAGTCTTCCTGTTAGCCAGTTCCTCCACCTTCATTGGCTTTGCTCTAACTTGACTGAGTTTAATACAAGGCTACTAAGATATCACAAAATGTTGTTGATCATGGGTATCCACTCACAGTGATACGTAGAGTTTATATACATGCCAGAAGGGGCCAATAGGGATTTGCAGTTATGTCCAGGGTATCAGGTCTCCACCCACTCTGTATGTATTTTACCTTTTTCATCACATATTTTTAGAGACCAAAAGAACATTTGTAGACACTGGGATGTTTTACGGCTGCACAAAGGGGTACAAAAAAAAAAAAGCGCGAGCGCCTATTTTTGTTCGCGCAAACAAAAGTACACTGGATTTTATAAGATACACGCATAGCTGCACGTATCTTATAAAATCTGGGGTCGGCGTGCACAAGGGGGTGCACATTTGTGCACCTTGCGCATGCCGAGCCCTGCGCGCACTGCCCGTTCCCTCCGAGGCCGCTCCGAAATCGGAGCGGCCTCGGAGGGAACTCAGAGGGAACTTTCCTTCCACCTCCCCCCACATTCCCCTCCCTTCCCCTACCTAACCCACCCCCCCCAGCCCTATCTACACCCCCCTACCTTTATTCCCAAAGTTACACCTGCTCAAGGCAGGCGTAACTTGCACGAGCAGGCCGGCTGCTGGCGCGCCAGGTTCTGGTCCGGGGGCTGGTCCGGAGGCCGCGGCCATGCACCCCGGAATACCCCCAGGCTGGAACCACGCCCGCGGCAATGCCCCCGGAAGGCGCCCGGATGATACTCCGCTGCGACATGCCCCCCCCCCCCCCGACATGCCCCTGGCACACCCCCCAGGAGAGCCCCGGGACTTACACACATCCTGGGGCTTGCGTGCGCCACTGAGCCTATGCAAAATAGGCTCGGCACGTGCAGGGTGGGTTTGGAGTAGGTTTTGGGGGGTTACGCATGTAACGTATGCACGTAACCCTTTGAAAATCTACCCCAATATCTTTAATGAACTGCCCATATTTGCCTTCACTCAAGACCCAATGTTAGAGATAAAGCTGTACTTTCTGAGTTTGGTGCACTCAGGCCGATGAGAGGATTGACAGGTGGACATCACCCACGTGGGTCTTGTTCCACTTGCACACAATCATTTGATGGTGATGAGATACCTTTGTCAGTTTTGTCTTCATATACATGAAATTGTTCTACTACCTGTGAATCGGTTCGGATTCCCATTCCGATTCACATGTGGTTTTTTTTTCATCGGGCCCAATCGCAGTTTTGTTTATCGGCTGTGCCCGAGCTGATAAACAAAAAACCCACCCCGACCCTTTGAAACTAATACCTTAGCTTCCCCACCCTTCCAACCCCCCAAAAAACATTTTACAGGTACCTGGTCCAGTGGGGGTCCCTGGAGTGATCTCCCGCTCCTGGGCCATCAGCTGCCACTAATCAAAATGGCGCCGATGGCCCGCGCCATCTTGTGCTCCTACCATGTGACAGGGGCTGACCAATGGCACCGGTAGCCCCGTGACATAGTAAGGGCAAAGGCTATCGGCGCCATTTTAATTACTGGCAGCTGATGGCCCGAGTGCAGGAGATGGCTCCAGGACCCCCACTGGCACCAGGGACTTTTGGCAAGTCTTGGGTGGGTCAGGAGGTTGGGGGTTTATTCATTAGTTATATGTTGTATTCGTGGGGGTACGCCATTCGTTCCGTGACCCCCATGAATACAACGAATATGGCATATACGTTGCGGATTGCCAATACATTGCAAACAAATGCACACCCCTAATAGAGATCTATTCAATAATAAGAGCAATAGAATGGGTACATTAAAATTTTTTATTTACTCTTTCAAAAATATAAAGACTAGGGGGCACTCCATGAAGTTGAGAATAGTACATTCAAAACAAATTGGAGCAAATTCTTTTTCACTCGATGTACAATTAAGTTCTGAAATTCATTGTCAGAGGATGTGGTTAAAGAAGATAGCATAACCTGTGTCTAAAAACAGTTTGGATAAGTTCTTGAAGAGAAGTCCATAAACTGTTACTAACCAAGTAGACTTAAGGAATCGCCATAACACTGCATGATAGCAGCATGGGATCTATTTATTATTTGGGATCTTTCCAGGAATATGAGAGCTAAATTAGCCACTATTAGAAACAGGAAATTGGGTTTGATGGACTCTTGGTCTGACCAAGCATTGCAAATTCTTATGTTCTTATATTTTTATGTTCAATGTTAGCATGGTAAGTTTAGGTATTCACGTTCGAGCAACATCAATTTAGCCATCTGTGTTTTGGTTGATACATAAGTGCCTAAATCTGCTAAAAATATGCTTAACTTAGGGCCTCATTTTCCAAACCGCTCGCATGCGATACCAGGATGGGGGCGGAGTCGGGGTGGAGTCGGCCCCGGAAGAAGAGGAGTCGGGGCGTCACTGGGGCCGACTCTGCACTGACACCGCAGACAGCGAAAAGGTAGGTGCCTTTTCACTGCCTATTTCGCTCCCAATAGCTGCACCTCCTATGGTGGCGCTATTGGGTGCAAAACCAGCAGTGATCGCACCGCGACGGTGCGATCGCTGCCGGCTAGTGCAGGCCCGCCCCCCGTTTCGGTCCCCCGCCCCTCATCTTCTAAAGTATTGCAGGCCTGCGATACTTTAGAAAATGAGGCCCTTAGTGGCTAGCTAAGCTAGGTATTCTGACCTTTTTTGAAAATGACCTCTTCATTTTTAGAATTACTTATTATTTTTCAGGACAAATAGAAGAAACCTTTTTTCTTTGTTTTCCACTTTTTGCTTACTTTTTAGAAATTTTTCTATGTTATCTACATGAATTTAAATAGGTGCACAATCTTTCTTCTCCAGATTTCTCTTTTATCCTATGTATATAGGATTAGATTTGAGAACATATATTTTAGGGTCATTTTCAAACAATCAGTAGGGTGGTAATGTTTGAGTGTACATTCTACATACAGACTTTGTCAAGTATTTTCAAGGCAATCTAAGGAGCATACGTTTGATTTGAAAATGCTTGGATAATTGGCCAAGTAAGCTCACACATCCCTCATGTAAGGTTATACCTCCTCTATGTGTACACTTACATGCATATTTTTTAAAATAAAAAAATATGCTCATAAATGCTAAATCTTCTCTAACTCCCCTCCCCCGCCCCAGAATGGCTTTCCTCAGTTTGCATAAAAATACATATGAAATTGGGATACATGTATACTTGTATGGGCACTGAGCATGGAGCAATTTGAGGGCAGCCATTTATGTGCATAAAACTAGATTTTATGCTCATAAAAAGTTTTCTGAACAAAATTAAAAATAGACTCAAATAATTGGTTACAAAACAATTATAACCTGACCAATATTACTCACTTTTTGAAAGAAATTCAGCCAGATAGGGAACATCGAATTAAATAAGCAGACAAAGATGTAACATAGCAACTTGAAAAAGCAAAAACAGGAATGAGAACCATGAAGGTACATGGAGTCATGTAAAAAACATGAATCATATAAACAGTATAGCTAAAATAAACAAATATTGGTATGATAAACATGAAAGTTCAAGGAATCATGGATCATATAGATATGAGAGTGTGCAGTGGCTTCTAGGATAATTAAACTTGGAAAGTCCTTTTTTACTTCTTTTTGATCCTTAGTGTCATCAGCAGTTGGGACATGCTGCCTAGCATCTCTCTACCTCTGTCTCAGAAGTTGAGAAATGCATAATCCATAAAGGAAGAATAAGGGAAAGACAATGTTGTTTGAGATCAACAAGGTACTCCATGGTCAATAAAGGGAGCTGACCTAAAAAGTACCAGTAATAGACTTGTTTAAAGGTACTTTATCTTACTTTTGAAGGCAGGCCCATATCACTATACTATCAAACCCATATTCTGTAACTCCTATAGAATCACTCTCTCTAGAAGGAAAATTGAAGAAAAAAAAAAGCTTTCTGGTGATTTTGGTATTAACAAATATAATTGTATTTTTCACTTATCTTTCTTGGTACAGACATGTACTGCTGCAG
The DNA here is from genome assembly GCF_901001135.1 of Rhinatrema bivittatum. Taxonomy (NCBI): domain Eukaryota; kingdom Metazoa; phylum Chordata; class Amphibia; order Gymnophiona; family Rhinatrematidae; genus Rhinatrema; species Rhinatrema bivittatum. Next base: position 118,161 of record NW_021820894.1, on the reverse strand, counting down.
ATTCTGGCATGTGAGCAGAGTATATTTACTGTGGATATAGGTGAGGTGTGAGAATGTTTTAGTTTATGGCATTGGCAATTTGGCAATATTATTTAATAAACTCAATTTCTAAAAAGAAATCAAAATTGTGTATAATAAAACAATAAATAAATCAGCAAATTCTAAAATATGGATATTGAGGAGCAAGAGGATGGTTGGAGAAGCCTAAGAGAGGAGGGCGAACATAATGGCTGATGGGAAGGAAAGTTAAGAAATCAGTGAGAAAGAGGATGTTAGGCATGGCAAAATTAGGTATGGTAAAACTGTATGGAGGAATTAGTGAAGAGAAAGAGGACCATGTGTAGGTAGAAAGCAAGAAACATATGGACCGAAAGTGTGGTCTAGCAGATGGAAAGAAAGTGCATGAAGGACAAGCAAAATTGAAGTGCAAGGCTAACGTGGGTAAGGTAGGAAAGAAAGAAGGGGAGAAAGAGGTAAAACTAGTAGGTAAAAAGTAGAGAATATAAGACCATAAGAAGTGCCATGCTAGGCAAAACCAATGGTCGATTGAGCTCAGCATCTTGTCTCCAACAGTGGTCAATCCAGGTCATTTGGAAATATGCATCAGCTGCCGTGGTCAATCCAGGTCATTTGGATTGACCACGTGGTCAATCCAGGTCATTTGGAAATATGCATCAGCTCTTAATGGGAAGATCCCATTCCTTTTGCTCATTCCCAAATATAAGAGGAGGCAATCACCCACACCAGTCTGGCTAATAATTGTTAATAGACCTGTCCTCCAGAAACTTGTCCAAACCTTTTGGAAATCTAGCTATACTATTAACCTTGACCACATCCTTTGACAAGAAATTCAACAGCTTAATTGTACACTGACTGAAAAAAAAAATACTTTAAAAAATTTGTTTCATGGTGTGTCCTCTAGTCCTAGTACTATTTGAAAGGATAACTAACTGTTCCCTTTTAACCTGCTCCTCCTCAATCATGATTTTATAGACCTCTATCATATGCCTTCTCAATCATCTCTTTTCCAAACTGAGAAGAGCCCTAACCTACTTAACTTTCCTTTATAAGTGAGCAATTCCATCCCCTTTATCATTTTTGTTGCTCTTCTATGTACCTTTTCTAGTGCTGTTGTATCTTTTTTGAGATGAGGTGACCCAAAATGCATGCAATACTTAAGGTATGGTCGCACCATAGATCTATACACAAGCATTATGATATTCTTGTTTTATTTTCATGCAAGGATAACAGTCTGGGTGATGATACTTGGAAAGGGAGGGGGAAACACAAAAGGCCAAGCAGTTGGTCAAGAGCATAAAGTAGATGAATGAAGGTGACAGATAGTGAGAGAAGAGCAGAGAAGACTGAATAGCAGTAGGGTCCATATGAGATGAAGGTCCTCTTGATAGGTATTGATTTTATAAAAAGCAGGAGAAGGAAACAGAAAAAAAATGGTGGAAAAAAGATAATTAAATAAAGCCAGAGAAGAGGCAGAAATATGGGAACTTATAGAAGTGTTAACTGGGGTCTTCCCTTTGAATGATGCATTTAGACTTGGGAGTGAAGAGAAACACAAAAGACAAAGATAACTGGTGAGATTATATATAATGGGGTGAAATGAGGAGGCAGAAATTAAACAGGAAAAGGATAGACATTGTTTGGGCAAATAGTAAATGAGGAAAAATGGAGCTGCAAAAACAGCTCCTAGAGGGGGTCATTTTCAAACGCTTATCACGTGCGAAAAGTCCCTTTTCACGTGCGATAGCTTGCCGGGGGCAGAGTCGGGGCAGTGAGGGGAGGAGTTTGGGTGGCGAGGAGGCGGATGCGGCGATATCTTGGCTGGCGATGATAAGGTAAGCACCGTTATCGTCACCAGTAGCGTGACCAATAGCACCACCTTTCTCTGTGGCGCTATTGGGTGCAAAAGCCGGTAGCGATAATACCGCGGTGGTACGATGGCTGCCGGCTTTCGCAGGTCCACCCCCCCCCTTCGCCACCCCACCCCCATTTTCGCTGGATTCACCATTCTGCGTTAGAATGGTGAATTCAAGCCATAGTTTGGGACTGAGCTGCAAGACTACACCATCAGTTGAAAGGATTAAATCAGCGACAGAGCAAATGATGCAAAAGTCCTTGATGTGATTCATTTCTCAAAGACAGCTCACATGTGGCCATTGTTTCCACTGGTTCCTCTCATGCCATTGACCCTCACAACTGCTGCTGGCTCCGGGACCCTTTGTGGATATAGGTCCTGTTCCAGCTACATTAACAGTAACTCTACTACTAAGTAAAGTTGTGACTCAGGCAGAAGTGAGTAAGATTTTCTCAAAGCAATCATAAGATACACAAGTTTTTTTCAGTAATTTAATATAATTTTCTGAATTTCATAGTCAAAGGACAGAGTAGGGAGTTGCATAGAGCATTTATGGAAGCTACGCCCTCAGTATGAACCAAAATTGTTTTGCAAAATACCGGCCAAATATTGAGAAAATCCATTGCAATATTATTTTGTGACACATATACTGTAAATCTTCCAAGTTTTGACAATAGCACCAATTTTTGTCATTTGCAAAAAACTGATCCTACCTATCACCTCATCAAGCCACATTCACACCTTTGCAATTCTGTATTGTGATAAGAGAATGTTGATAATCCAGATTTAATCCAAACTTGTTAAATAAATTATTTCATGTAAGAACAAATGCTGCTGGGAAAATGTTTAACATAACAGGATTTTTTTTAATGTAAAACTGTAAAGAAAGTTGTAATAAATATTATTTAAACATACATTACTGTAACAAGGACTTAAACATAAAAAAGCTGCATTTTTATTTAATGCATGTACAAACAAATGGTTTGATCATGCATATGTATTACATCTGCCCAGCATAAGTGTGTATACATTACTATTTATTGGATATAATGTAAGAAAATATCTCCATCTAGTGGTATTTCTAGATTATGACTACAGCTTGCTCAAAAGGAAATCTTGCTATGTGTTGCAGTAGCACAAACAAATTTGTATGGTACATGCAGGGCTACTAATTGGCTTTGGGTACATTTTTCAGAAATGAAAAAAGAGCTACTCGCTTCAAAATAGTGTACTATTACAATACATGAAAAGGTCACAGAAATCATTTAGTTTTATGACTACTGGATTCCACATCTAGATTTATTATGAGTTTTTTATTTTTTTTAAATGCATACCAGTACTAAAGGGGTCAAGGTGCCCAATTTGAGAACAGATAGAAGGTCATGGAGAATAAAATAATGGGATTAAAGTTTGAGGCTGAGGGGAAGTCTAAATAGCTGCAAACTGGGTAAAAATGAGTGCAGAACGAGTCATTAAGGTCAGACAGGGTCTAAGCCACAGACAATGATTATTCTGCCTCCAGAGTTTCCCTTTCAGAATCAGGGTTGTCAAGTACAAGGCAGATACAAAGTTTGTATCTGCATCAGAGAACGTGCACAGCATGTGCTCTAAAGTACATGCAGAGATGTGAAAATGCAATCTCTGTGCAGACTTTTCATCCCTTGAACGATCCCCACCCATGTTTTTCTATGGGTAAAAGGACTTTTACCTGCAGTGGTTGGTAAATAAAAAACAAATAGGACTTATCCAGATAAGTGGCAGCCACTAAATATCTGGCTATGTTCAGTGGCTGACACTTAACAGGATAAGTATTTATCCTGCTAAGTGGATAGCCAGATATCTCGGTGGTGGGCAATGGGCAGATCGAGGTGGGACAACATATCCGGTTATTTTAACCAGATAGGTGCCTATATTCAGCTTTATCTAGTTAAGTTAGCTGAATAAGTTAGACCTGCTCGATAGCAGGTCTAATGTTATCTGGATATAACTCGGCTAACTAGCACTTACCTGGTTACATTAATCAGCATAGCCATGCTGCTGAATATTCCTTCTAAGTTATCAGATAAGTTATATCCGGATAACTTAGATAACCGGATATCTTTGAATACTGGGTCAAATGTGCTCTAGTTTTTATAAACAAACTTGTATGCAAACCCACCTCTCTCTACACTATAGTTGAGTAAGACCTGTCTTGGCCATAATAAGAACATAATGTGGGGAACTCTCCCAATATTTACCTCCTTTTTGGGGTTATAGTGATCAAGATGATTTGTTGAATATGTTTGGGAAATATTTGGTTGTTTTATATTTAGGGACTTTCATTTTCGGTTTTTATTTTTTTAATTTTTCCTGAAAATGTATCAGAGTTTATTTTCACAAGAACAAAAACAGGACAAAATCACTGGAAAAAAATATTCATCAATTTTCCAGGTGAATATCGGAGCTTAGGTTGGTGGACAGGACAGGGAGAAAAAACAATATGAAGCACTGCAATTCCTAAAACGTAAGGGACAATCATATGTGGAAAAACTCTGTAGGTGTTTCCATAGAATTTTTCCAAATATGATTATCCCTCTTCAAACAATTTAAAATTCAAGTATTGCACTAGTTTATTTTTGTTATAATTTAGATTTTTAGAGAAAGTCAGGGCCATTGAGCCTTTGTCATTTTCTTGAGGGAGGTGGGTAGGAGTGGGGGCAGGAGGGAGAAAGCAACTGGAGGAGGAGTGGAAACATGGATAGGAGAGCAAGAGGTAGGGAGTAGGAGCAGGGAGAAAAGCAGTAGGAGGCTGAAGGGAGAAGAGGGAGGATGGGACAAAGGGCAAGAGCAAGAGGGAGTGGAGATTGGGGAGTGATGAGTGCTAAAGAGGAAGAAAGGGAGGACAGGGAGAGACATAAGGTGCTGAAGAGGGAGATGAGGAGAGAACAAAAAGGAGTGGGGATAGGAAGAGAGGAGAGATGCTTAAAGAGAAGTAGTAGAATGCAAATAGAGGTGGGATGCTGAAGAGAAAGAGAAGGAGTCTGAAAGAGGCAGGAAGAGAGAGGAAAGTCTGGGTTCCACGAAGAGAGGTCTGTCCCAAGAAAAGCAATGAAGGCTCTACAGTCTTAACATAATTTATAGTACTATGTTGGGCCTACTGAGACTTTGTTGTTTTGCTTGTGGAGGGTTGGGTATGGATAGGATAGGTGGCAGTAGGGAGAAGAAAGAGCAAGATGAGAGGGTGGGAGCAGGAGAAAGGAGAAGGAAGAGGGAGGAAAAGAGAAAAAGGGACAGAAGGGAGAAGAGGAAGTGGAGAAAGGAGCCCTCCCAACAAAAACGATGACCAGGCCTCTCTTGTCAGTCCCCTTCTCTTTCATCCTCCAGCATCCCTCCTCTCTGCCCCTAACCCCATCCCCACTTGCTCTCTTCCTCTGTCCCATCATCTCCTCAACCTTGCTCTCTTTCTCTTTGCCCTAACCTCTCTTCCCCCTAATACTCTCACTCACTCCCATTCACACTTTCCCCCCACAATCCCCTTATTTCTTCAATCTGATCTTGACACTCACCTCCTTCACTCTCACCCCCACAATCCCTTCACTTTTTTACTTACCACAATCTGTTCACTCCCTCCCCTGACAATACACCCACCAACATCCTTCACTCCCACTCCCAACCCCAAACCCCCTGGCACTGCCACAATGTTGTCACTCATCCACCTCCATGAATCATGGCCTTGAAGGACCTCTGGTCTTTTCCTGTTCCGTGGCTGTCAGTACCTGATGATGTCATTCAGACACCTGCAACCAAAATGGAGAAAGAGAGCCCAAGGTGCTGAAAGGCCAGGACCCTCATATTTTAATTTTGGGCGCACAGAAGGTGGGTGACTGGGACTGAAGATTGGGGCAGTAGTAGCAGGTGCAGTAGCAGTGGGTAGTGGCCGCCACTAGCAGAAGAAGGATAGCACCAACCCAATGGGGGCTCTCTGTTGCATGGTCCCTGCCACCCCGCTACACAATTTCTGCTGCTGATGTCAAATTAAGGTGAAAATCGTTTAAAACTATTTTAACCTTTGGAAAAATGTGGGAATTTACAGGTAAAAATTGGTTTAAACTGAAAATGAACTCCCTATTACATGACTAATGGAGATTGGGCTAAGAGAAAATACCCTCAAATGGTTTCAATCCTACCTATCCAACAGATCCTACAAAGTTTGCCTCAACAACTGTGAATCAAAACAATTCCCACTCCCCCACGAGGTACCTCAAGGATCATCCCTCTCCTCCACCCAATATATATATGTTCCCCCTCTGTAACTCCTCTCCAGCCTGGACCTCTCATTTTACATCTACGCAGATGACATCCAGATTCTTCTCCCCATCAAAGAAAGCATACCAGACACCATCTCATTTTGGGATTCCCTCTCCATCCAAATAAAGAACCTCCTCACTCAGCTATCGCTCACCCTCAAACACAAAAAAAAACAGAAATCCTACACATTTCAAACAAGCCCTCAACAAAAACCATCCAAGACTTCACCGCCAGTCAACCTAACTCCATCCTCTCCAATGAAGTCAGAGATCTTGGTATCACCCTCGACTCCGAACTCAACATGAAAAAACACATCAACCTAACAATCAAAGAAGGCTATTACAAACTCCATGTCCTCAAAAAACTCAAACCACCTCTATTCCACCAAGATTACCACACAGTACTACAGTCCCTCATTCTCTCCAAGCTGGACTACTGTAACTCCCTACTCCTCGTACTACCTGCCTCCACCACCAAACCTCTCCAGCTGCTGCAAAACGCTGCAGCCAGATCTCTCACAAACACCAGTCGCTCATCACACATCACCACCATTCTAAAAGAACTCCACTGGCTCCCCATAATGCACAGGTCACAATACAAAATCCTCACCCTCCTTCACAAAACCATCAATAATGGAAAAAGCAACTGGTCTAAAGACCCTCCCCAACCACTCGATTGCCAGAGAAACCTGCGGTCCCAAAACACAGGCCTGCTTGCCAACCCCACACAAAACTAGCCCGCCTCACCTCCACCAGACAATGTTCCTTCTCAGTAGCTGGCCCCCACCCTCTGGAACAAACTACCCTCCCAACTCAGATTGGAACCTTCCACCCAATCCTTCAAAAACAATTGAAGACATGGCTATTCCATAAAGCCTACAACACACAGGCTAATTCCCCCTCACCCCACCCCCCTTTTCTGCTTTCACTGCCATACCCCCACCCCCCGCCCCCCCCATGTCCCATGTACCATCCTGGAGACTCCTTAACCGCTAATTAAAAATTGGTTACACGCCACACTGTATATACTATAACTGTCTCATGCTACTGTATATATTGTATCATAGTATCCCTTAAGAGGCCCCCTAGCCCAGTTCTACTTCTGACTTTTGCAACATCCCATACTTAAGTTACAATGTTATTTTATGTTCTATATTAACCCATTAAGGTGTAATGTTATAATGTATAAATAGTAAGACTCCCCTGTCATACTATTACATCTGTTATAATGTGAACCGATGTGATGTACTCCAACGAATGTCGGTATATAAAAGCAAACAAATAAATAAATAAAGGTGGCAATTTTTAGTAGGTTTTTGTCCTTTTGGTTCCTACCCTTTCCAAACTAGGTTGGGCAGAGAGACCTCCAGATATGTGATCGGCTAGAGTAGCTAGCCTGAGGATTAATTGGTCTTGGCCCCTCTCAAATGGGAGTGGGGTTCTGCAGAGGCTCTTCCCTTCAAGGAGTGAAGCCTGTGGCCATGGAGCTTTCTTCCTCCTCTTTAGGAGCACACACGAAGGGGAAGGAAAAGAGAAGTCATTCCTAATTCTAGGAAAAAGGGCCAGGAAAGTCCCAGAAGGTGGAGTACCCCAGAGTGTCCCTAAATGTGCAGTGGTCCATGGAACCTGCACCTGGGAAAGGTGCTGTGGAGATCTTTAAGGAAGGCCGAAGACCATGAAGGTGTGAGTAGCTGATGTAACTGTGAATTGCATTAGGTCCGTTTTAGGTTGTGAATTTTGATATGGGTAAAATGAAATGTAAACCCCATTCCTTACAAAGGGTTTGGTTTGAAGAGGGTTGAAAGGAGGTTGAGAGTTTGGATTAATAGTCCAAAAATCTTGTTAACAGGGGTTGGAATTATTATACTTCCAGAAATATCTGGTTGCTAAATGGAGTTGTCCAACTGTGAAATCCATGAAATTCTGATAAATTCATTGGTTACATATGTAACATTCTTTCATATCCATGTATACTATTTCTGGCTGGCTCATCCAGAGAATAAATTCAAGTTTCATGTTTGAAATATGGTGTCAGTCTCACTTCTTTAGCCAGCACTATTGGAATGCATGAAAACTGAGTTTCATAGAAAGGAATTGATGGGGAATCCTTCCTATCCAGTCAGCGGTGAGAGCAATGGGGAATATTCATCCTATAACACCACAGGTCCACCATCTGCATTATTCAGGAACACATTGGGATTAGATATTAGTCCATTCTGGACAAAAGGAATACAGGACAGTCCTGAAGAATAAGAACAGATTCTTTCTAGTTCTGGCATTTCCCTTAAATTAACCACCCACCTGCCTAAGAGGGGAAAGTCAAGTTACATCTTTTCTGCAATTCAAATAGCATAATGTGCTGCAGTGCACCTGTGCAGTTTTGATTCCCAAGCCTGGTTCCTGTTATTCTGGCTATTCAGGGATTGCAATATTGTAGGGATAGTTTTCACAGCCTCTGTATGAAACAGGAACCCATGCAAACAAAACAAGGTGGAATCGGTGTCAAGATGAACAAATTATTTATTAAAAGCCCGACTTGGGCCGAGTTTCGCCCATAAGCATGGGCTGCTTCAGGGACTATGTTGCTCCAAATTGACTGTGGAGCCGAGTTCTAATTATAGCCAGCAGTTCTCTCACAATGGAAAATAAGGCGTAACTTCATTCCAGTTTTAGGCAGAGTATCTGAGGTGTACCGACTAGCATAACTGCAGACTGATTCCACTTTGTTTTGTTTGCATTTCTGCTATATTGGATCAGCTCCTGTGCTGTTTTTAGAAACAGGGACCCAGCCATCATGCAATAGTGTCGCTTAGCTAGATGCATGCATACCTGGTTCCAGAGAGAGATGCTGTCTGTGGTCCCTGGCTGAGGATTGTCACTGTGATGGTTGGGTTAGATGGGAGCGGAAGAGGGTTTAAAATGGAAGAAAATTATTTGGCAGCTGTATGTGAAAGTTAATGGCATCATAGACGACATATGGCCAAAATTCCAATTGACCTGGAAAATCTAAGGAGCAAGTGGAAGTTGCCAGACATTCAGAAACTAACTTGTACTTTCTCCCCACAAATGGAATCAAAGCATATATGTGTTTTGGGAAATTGTATGTATGTCTATGATATTTCAGTGGTATAAGAGGAAAATTGGACAATTCTGCTTCTTTGAGTATTAAACAAAATTTAGGGTTAGATCACATATCTGCTGACCTGAATTCTAAGTTCCAATACAGGCCAGTTGAATTTGAGTAAAGACATTTGAGTCAGGTCATAACAGAAACTGTTTGTTACAAGCTGCATAAAGATCTTGTAATTTCTTAGATCTTGTACTCATTATTGCAGTACAAGTCCCTAAAAAGTTGCAGATTTCAGTGGCTATGTGTAGCCAATCTGTGACAGCTGAAAACAATCTGTGATTCTATGTAATGGAGTTTCCTGTGGCTGCCATAGGAATCAATAGCTTTATAGGAGATTATATTTTTAACATCAACTATGATGCCCTGATTTTGTTTTTTGTTTCTTTGTTTACCAACGATGTGATGAGTCTTGTTCTGAGAACCCAAGTTATCAGCTCAGTGAGTTTCCTAATGCTCATTTAGCTGCACAAATGGACTACATGGATTCCTCACTTAAATACTGTGGTTTGAAGAAAAACCAAATGTTTTCCCTTGAGCAGAAAGAAAACAGAAAATGAAATCTGGCTTCCTTTTGCTGTAATGCTGCAATGAAATTCCCTTGTGTCCAAGAATGATAGTACTGTGTTGTACCATATGCCTGGTGCTATCCTACATAGCTACTTACAGTATTCAACTGTTTCAAAAACATTAGACATTGAAAGTTAACCCTTGGTGATCTAAAACTGGGAAAACCTAAAGAATAATTGAAGATAGAGTAGTTTAGGTCAAATAAATGTTTTCCTGAATAAGACTCGTTGTCTGGACCTTACCACTCCAGTCTATGCTGGTCAAAGCATAGAGACTTTCCTAGTTGCCCTTAATGACAGAAGATTAAACCTTGACAGGTTGTGGAATCTTTCACTTTTGGTGCTAATAGATTTATCAGCAATCTTCAACACCATTGACCACCTGATTCTGTTATCTAGGTTGGGGAACATCGGTGTCAGATGTTATGGTTAGCGGTGTTTGGGTGTATTCTTGGGTACTGTGGCAGATGACCACGCCCATGGGGAGGAGCCCTGTGGGGAGCCACAGTACTGGGCTAGACTCAGAATGCACAAACACAGACTTAGATCTTTTATTGTACAGCTTTGATGTGTACCACCAGAGGTAGCAGTAGTGAGGTGATCCAGAGGTAGCAGACTCAGGACCCTCGGCAGAGGGGACCCTTCTCACCACATTGGTATAGGGGATTCCGGTGTAGGTTTCCCAGCAAGTCAATGCTGTAGATGAGACAGACTGAGAGTTAGATTTCTCACTAGATGGTAGCTGTAAGTTGGCGATTCCACCAGGCAGAAGTAGATGGTACAGGCACTGAGGCAGGGAGAGCAAGCCCTCGAGGAGCAAGTACCTGATCCCTGTAAGGCACCTGAAATAAAGCAGAGGGCCCCCAAGGAGCGGGTACCCAGGTTAGAGATTACCCCGAAGGGCAGAGGGAGAGCTTCCAGCGGCAGCACAGAAGCGGCAGAGTAGCTTAGACCGGCCGAGACCAATCCTTGCTAACTCAATGAGCTAGCAAACAAGTACAGGCTATATACCCGGATGACGTGATATCACTTGAGGGGGACGCCCCCGAGATTCACGCCATAGCTGTAATAAAGAGGTGGGTAGCATGCACCACGCACCCTAGTAGGCCCTTGGGAAGAACATGGTGGGAGGCAACGCCATAGCCATTCCAGGGACACCGGAGTGGGCAACTTGCAGAAGCGGCAGTAGCCATCTTCCCAAGGTGAGCAGGAGGAGCCAAGAAAAAGGTGAGGCATAAGGGGTGAAGCCGTCTGACCCCGACGGACGCAACATCAGAAGAGGGTGGTCCAGTTGTGTCAATATTTTCTTAGTAATAGACTTCATTTAATTGTTTGGGAAAGTTGTCCACACACACATTATTGGAACAGGGGCATTTCCCAGGGTATAATACTCTCACCCATCTTATTGATTATGCATTAGTTCTATTTTGAAGATATACAAGCCAACCAAGCACCTCGGGTCATTTGGCCATTGTCTTCATGACATTCCTTCAATATGGACAATCAGACTTTCAGAGTTTCATGCGAAAATCTTTGCAGTGGCCAGCTTTTGGCTTTGGAACTCCCTGACTCAGCAGCTTCGGAAGGAGTCAGGTTTTACCACCTATAAGAAACAGCTAAAGATATTACTTTTTAAGGAAACTTTTGGGCTTTTACATTACATGAAACATAGTTTATTAATAATAATAATAATAATAATAATATAAGCTCTTTAACATTTTAAATTTCATTTGAGTGCTGTGCTTGAGAATTCATGACTGTGTCTAGTTTTGCAAGTTAGTTAGAGTTTGTTTACACAGAGGTCTTTATTCAGACACAATCTGGGTAGCAAAGTTAGCCAGGTAACTTACCTGGCTAACTTTGGAGACATATTCAATAGTGCAGTTGCACAACTGAATATAGCCGGATAACTTTAGGACAGCTTTTTAATGGGACCAGCTGGCAGCCAGTGTGTCCCTGGTTTACAGCCTATTGTTTCATCTCCCAATTCATCTTAATTGTATATAGAGGGACTCCCAGTGGAAATCCCCCTTGTGGATGAAGCTGTAAGAAAGGGTATATTTGTTTTTTTTTTATTTTTATTTAAGGTAACCTCTTTCCTGCCTATTATGTTCAAATGCTGAAGAACCCCAGGCCTTCGTATTTCCCCTGTTGATTATGAGCAATTCCAATAATTATTAGTAATTCCTCAAGAGGGAGATGTAGAGATGTGAGTCCCAAAGAATGACTGGTCCTTGTGTGAAGAGCCTGGCCAGTAAGAGATGTGAATCGGAACCGGAATCGGTTCGGTTCCGGTTCCGATTCAAATCTTATAATTTTTATCGTCCGGCCCAATTGGTTTTTTGTTTATTGGCTGCGCCCGATCCGATAAACAAAAAATCCACCCTGACCCTTTAAAACTGACCCTTAGACTCCCCCACCCTCCCGACCACCCCAAAAACATTTTAAAATTAACTGGTGGTCCCAATGGGGGGCGCAGGGAGCAAATCTCCCGCTCTCGGGCCGTCAGCTGCGCTAAATAAAAATGGAGCCGATGGCCCTTTGCCTTTACCATGTGACAGGGTATCCGTGCCATTGGCCGGCCCCTGTCACATGGTAGGAGCACTGGATGGCCGGTGCCATCTTTAAAAATGGTGCGGGCATGGCCGGCGCCATCTTTCAAGACCAGGCGACCAGGCGAGTCAATGAGTGCTTACATCTATAACATCCTGAAAGAAGGATAATAAATTTTTCTTCTGCCTATCAAAGATGGAAGTTTATGTATTGATAAAGATAGTGAGCCTATGTCTTATGTTGTGATCAAGCTCAAAGGGGTTTCTCTTCTCTTGAAGCCATATGTTAAGAGTTTTGGGGTGGTGCTTGATGATTTATTTAAATTAGAGCACCACATTTCATCAGTAGTTAGGAAGTCATAATTTAAGCCTTTGACAAACCTGTCTTTACTACTTCTCAGTTGATGACAGTGGTGCATTCTTTGGTTTTGGTGCATGTGAACTAATGGTTTACCTTTGAGAAGTGTGCATAGTCAACAACATTATTCAAAGCTGGAAGCAAAAACTCATTAAAAAAATGTTCAGGTACATTCAAGGTAAAAAGCTTGCAAAGGAGTCAGTTGGACCATTAGATGATCAAGGGGGTAAAAGGGACACTTAGGAATGACAAAGCCATAACAGAGAAACTAAGGGGATTTATAAGCGCAGGGCACTCGTGTGCCGGCCCGCCTATTTTGCATAGGCCGCCGGCGCGCGCAAAGCCCCGAGACCCATGTAAATCCCGGGGCTTGCTAAAATAGGTGGTTCGGGGGGGGGGGGGGGTGTCTGCGGTCCAGGGGCATATCCGGGGGGCATGTCTGCGGTCCGGGGTGGTCCGGGGGCGTGGCCGAGTGCCCCGACACAGGCTGCTTGTCGGGGCCTGGCCAGCCGGTGCGTGCAAGTTACGCCTGCCAGCAGCAGGCATAACTCCATCAAACAAGGGTAGGGGGGGATTTAGGTAGGGGGCCGGGGGGGTGGGTTAGATAGGAAAAGGGAGGGAAAGGTGGGGGAGGGAACGGAGGCCGGCTGTGCGGCTTCGGCGCACACAGGCTGCCGATTTTGCGCAGCTTGCGCGTGCCGACCCCGGATTTTAAAAGATACGTGCGGCTACACGCGTATCTTTTAAAATCTGGCGTGCTTTCGTTCGCGGCGCTGCGTATTTTTTAAAATCTGCCCTAAGTGAATTATTTGCTTAGGTATTCACTGAGGAAGATGCAAGTGAGATACCTTTTACTTAAAGAAAAAGGAACACTACTTAGGAGCGCCACTGCAACCAAATCTATATTATAAATTGTTTAGCAAGAGACTTCAGACTCTTATACTTCACGGTGTGTGTGCTGCAAGAACATAAGAACATAAGAAAATGCCATACTGGGTCAGACCAAGGGTCCATCAAGCCCAGCATCCTGTTTCCAACACTGGCCAATCCAGGCCATAAGAACCTGGCAAGTACCCAAAAACTAAGAAGGAAACAATGTCATCATAGGTCTCTTGTTTTTGTATGTTTTTTCTTTTAGAATTTAAAAATATTCAACAGTCCATTTTATATTTTTCCAAAGACACACTTATCTTATAGGTTAAGGGCGAATATGTTTGACCAGTCAACCTGACACTAACGGTGACCAGCATTTCTAAAGTTATTGAACAGTTGACTCTCTGCCTCAGGGGAACTCACCTCTTCTAGGAAAAGGATCCTTTTGCTGCAATGGAAACTAAATAAATCTCAGTGAACCTCGAAGCTGTATTAGGGCAAATTGACAACTAAAGAGTAGTAAATCACCTGGATCAGATGGTATACAACCCAGAGTGCTGAAAGAACTGAAAAATGAAATTACAGTCCTGCTATTTGAAATTTGTAATCTATTATTAATATTGTCTATGGTACCTGAAGACTGGAGGGTTGCCAGTGTAAAGCTAATTATTAAAAGGGATCATCGGGTGGTCCAGGAAACTACAGATCAGTCAGTCTGATGTCCATTCCAGGCAAAATGGTAGAAACTATCATAAAGAAAAAAATTGTTGAACATACAGATAGGTATAGCATAAAGAGAGAACACCAACATGGATTTAGCCAAGGGGAGTCTTGGCTCACTAATTTGCTACATATTTTGAGGGCATAAATAAACAGGTGGATAAAGGTGAGCCAGTTGACATAGTGTATCTGGATTTCCACAAAGCATTTGACAAAGTCCTTCATGAGAGACTTCTTAAGAAATTAAAATGTCAAGGGATTGGGGATAGTGACCTATTGTGGATTGTCAATTGGTAAAAAGATAGAAAATAGAGAGTAGGGCTAAATAATACATTTTTCGAATAGAGAAAGATGAATAGTGAAGTACCCAAGGGATTCTGTTCTGGGATCACTGCTTTTAATATATTTAGTAAAGTCCACAAGTGGATATCAGAACTCACACAAGTAAGTAGTTCAACAAGAAAAGAAGTGTGAGAATAATAATTAAATGAAGTATGTCAATCCATAACAAGGGTGCTGTTCATATAATACATTTTTAATTTCAATATGTATCCATCAGGTATCTGATTGAATGAACATATCACAACCAGTGATTCAAAACTGTAAATTCAATAAAAGGTCCATATTTCAAACATTGTGATCCTCCGACACGGCCATGTTTTGCCTGCCAGCTTCTTCGGGAGGGACTCAGCTGTTAAATCAAAAATGTAGAGGTTGCATCCTGCACAGCAAAGAAAATCTAATACAATAAACAGCAAAAGACTTTGTTATTTATTGTATTAGTTTTTTGCTGTCTGTTGTATTAGATCCTTTTTCTCTGTAGGTCTTAACCTCTACCTTTCAGATTTAACAGCAGAGACCCTCCAGAAGAAGCCAGCAGGTGAAACATGGCCATGTTGTTGCGGTTCTGGCCGCGAGCGCCGCGATCAGACCCTTACCTCCTTGTTCCTGGACCTGTTCCCGCTTTCGTTGGCCTAGTTCATGGCCTGTTCGGCGGCGTCCCTGCGAGGAACGTGCCGCCGGGAAGCCTTCCGTGGATGCCCTGTCTCTAGGCGCACGTGCGTGCACGCTACTTGGGCACTTTTCTAGGCCATTTCCCGCCAGTGGTGACACCGCCCAATTCCTGACGTCAGACGCTGCAGCCTTGATAAGCCGGCCGCGGCCACCCAGTCTTTGCCTTGCAATGGGCTTACCTTCTGGATCCCTGCTGCGCTGGGCCCCGGAGCGGCCTGCCTTGCTATTCGCTCCGTTCCTGCTTGCCTGCTACAGTACTTGCTTGGTTCCTGCTTGCCTGCTACAGTTCCTGCCTGGTTCCAGTACCCGAGTCTTGCTACAGTTCCTGCCTGGTTCCAGTACCCGAGACTTGCTACAGTTCCTGCCTGGTTCCAGAACCCGTACCCAGTTACAGTACTGACCTACTGTCCTAGTCTGCTTCCAGTTCCCAGTCCTGATCCACTACTGTCTAAGTCCCAGCGGCTGGGCACCTACGGGCTCCTCCCGGGGGGCTTCGGCTTCCAAGGGTGAAGCTACCTAAGTCCCAGTGGTTGGGCTCCTACGGGCTCCTCTCGGGGGAGTACCAGCTTCCAGGGTGAAGCTGGTACTCCTCTCGTCCAGCCTGAACATCTGCCTCCTCTTGTCCAGCCTGAACATCTGCCTCCCAGCCTGCCAGTTACTAGAGACATTGACCAACTTTTCCCAGTCTCCTGCAGGTCGGCCCAAGGGTCCACTAAACTGAGACTCCCACAACAGATTGCAAGGCCATGGACTCGGTGGATGCACCTGTCCCCTTGGACCTGCCTGGGTTGGCCCAGCTGCACTATCAAAAACAGTACCTCGAGGTCCTTACTGGTTCAGTAGGGGAGTTATCGGCCCGATTGGATGCCAGGGCCTCGTCTGCCCCAGAACCAGCCCCCGAGGGACAAGACTCTTCAAGGACTCAGCTGCTGGCACTATCTTGCTACGCTGGAGATTTAAGGACCTGCCGTGGCTTTCTAAACCAATGTTTTGTACGGTTCTCCCTGTTGCCTTGGCAGTTTCCCCTCGGATGCAGTGAAAGTGGCGTACATCCTGTCCCTGCTGGATGGGAAAGCCTTAATGGGCTTCTCCTCTTTGGGAAAACAATGATCCTTCGCTAACAAACTTACAACAGTTTATCTCGAACTTTCGACAGGCCTTTGATGAGCCCGCCCGAGTAGCCATGGCTACGTCCGATCTGCTGCAAATCCGACAGGGGGCTCGAGCCTTGGCAGATTATGCTATGGAGTTTCGGACTTTAGCCCAAGAAGTAGGTTGGCAGGATGGTAGTCTTAAGGCTATCTTCCTGGAGGGTCTTTCCGGACTCATAAAGGATGAGATTGCTGCTCGAGATCTGCCGGAGGACCTCAACGCCTTGATAGAGATGGCTGCTCACATTGACCACCGCCTACAACAATGGGCCAAGGAGCAGCGCTCCTCTCGCCATAGTCCTGCTCATGGGCCAGCAAGACCTGTATCTGCTCCCAAGATCTCTCGTTCTGATGCTCCCACCTGCGAACCTATGCAGCTGGGACGGGCCCTGCTTTCTGCTGAAGAAAGGCAACATCGCCGTTCATTGAAGTTGTGTTTATATTGTGGTCAGAAGGGCCACTTCTTGGCACGCTGGCAGGAGCGTGCGGAAAACGCCAAAGCCTAGGAGGTCGGGAGGAGCTCCTCCTAGGCTGTGCTACAGCTCCTCAATGTACCGTCTCTGTTACCCTGGAATATCCTGGAGGTTTGTTTGAGATGATGGCGTTCCTGGATTCGGGAGCCGGAGGTAATTTCATCCTGAAGGACCTAGTCTCCCAGTTGCGTATCCCTACGCAAAGACGGGAGGTCCCGTTACGAATTACCTCTATCCAGGGGGCGCTCCTTCCAGGACCTGTCCTGATGTCCACGACACCCATTACTGTCCGCACCGGGGTGATCCATTCGGAGGAGATAACCTTCCTAGTGTTGGATAAGGCTGTCCACCCTGTGGTGCTAGGGTTGCCGTGGTTACAGAAGCACTCGCCCACGATTCAGTGGGATACGTTACAGATTGTCAAGTGGAGTCCTTTGCTTAGCTAATTGTATGAAAGTGCCCAGGAGTCCCGCACTTCCCTTGATGCACTCTGCCTTAGGTCCTCCTGCACCTTATGAGGACTTTACGGACGTATTTTCCAAGTCCAAGGCAGAGATCCTTCCGCAGCATCGTCCGTATGACTACGCTATAGACTTGTTCCTGGTACTATGCCTCCCCGAGGAAGGGTTTATCCCTTATCATTACCTGAGACCCGGGCCATGTCCGAGTACATTTCTGAGAATTTGCCCGTCCAAACAAATGTACACCTCTAGTACTGCTTGCCTTGCTGCTTTTTAATAGGTTCGGTTGCTGCTGTTTGAGTCCTAAGAGTTACCGCAGTTATGGTTTGGTAAGGTTATAAGAATTTATTTATTTTTTGTTTTCAGGGGTTTTTGTTACATCACAAAGGGCCAGATTTTCAAAGCTCTAGAAGCATAAATCGGGTTACACTTGTCGGATCTATTTTAAAAAGCCCCGGAGGCAGACATAAAGCTCTGGAGGCAGGCGCAAAAGGTAAGACAAACATTAAGGTGGGGTTAGAGTAGGGCTGGGGTGGGGGGAAAGGTTAGGGGAAGGGGGGAAGGTCAGGCTAGGAGGGAGGGAAGGGAGAAGGCAGTGCGGCTCGGCATGTGCAAGATGCACAATTGTTCACCCCTTGTGTGCGCTGACCCCCGATTTTATAACATGAGCGTGCATGTTATAAATTGGGCATGTGCTGGGTAGGGCATGCACATGTATGCGGCACGTGCTCCTTTTAAATCTACCCCATAGTGTTTGGTAGCGAAGAGATTTTATATTGCTGTCACTGAGGTGACACCAGGATTTGAAATTATTTTTTTTTTGCATGTCCAAGTTCTGTTCTGCACCTGCTGCAATTCTTTTAATGATGATTATTATGTTATTACTGTTGTGGTTATGATATTCTGCATTTTTGGAAAGTGAATTTATAAAATCATATATTGATATTTGTTTCATTATGTTAATCTAATTTATTTATTATTTATTTATTTAAAATTTTATATACCGACCTTCATAGTAGATTACCATATCGGATCGGTTTACAGTTTAACAAGGGAAAAAACTAGAGTAACAAATTCACGTAAACGAAAGATAACCAAAGCAGGAATAAGTCAAAGTTACAATCAACAGGGGGCGGAACTTGGAAGCTTGCAACAAGCTGGAAAGAAGAAAAGGCCAGTAAAGTAATTTTACCGTAGAGTACAAGTTACAAACTTAAGAACGGTGCTTTAATCTGAAGTCTAAGAGTCCATTTATTTTTTTCTTTGAGAAACGGAGTGACAGGCTGGGTAAGAAAGAAGGCCAGCTAGTGATTGTCTGGTGGTTCAGGGAAGGCTTGGAGAAAGAGCCAGGTTTTAAGTCTTTTCCTGAAAGTTAATAGGCATGGCTCCAGTCTGAGGTTTGATGGGATACTGTTCCAGATGGAAGGGCCTGCTGTTGAAAAGGCTCTGTCTTTGGTCGTAGCGAGGCGTGTAGCTTTAGTGGGTGGAACATTAAGAGTGCCTTTGTAAATGTCTCTAGTTGGTCTGTTAGAGGAGTAAAGTTTGAAAGGTATTTCTAGGTCAAGTTGAAGTTGATGATGGATGGTTTTATGGATTAAGGTGATTGATTTGTATAGAATTCTGTAATTTACTGGTAACCAGTGTAGGTTCCTGAGAATTGGTGATATGTGTTCGTAGCGGCTGGTACTGGTCAACAATCTTGCTGCCGCATTTTGAATCATCTGAAGAGGTTTGGTAGTGGATTTGGGGAGTCCTAGTAGAAGGGCGCTGCAGTAGTCTATTTTGGCGAACAGTAGCGCTTGGAGGACTGTCCTGAAGTCGTGGAAGAATAAGAGAGGTTTAAGTCGTTTTAGACCTGTAATCTGTAAAAGCAATCTTTCGTTGTTGAATTGACCATTTTCCTTAGGTTTAGTCGATTGTCTAGAATCACCCCAAGATCTCTAACCTGCTTACATGTGATGTGGGGGTTGAGTGGTGTTGGTTGGTGGATATTGATATCATTTGAGGAGATGAGGAGAAGCTCTGTCTTAGAAGCGTTGAGGACCAAGTTTAAGCTGTTGAGTAGGTTGGTGATGGATAAAAGGCAGTTATTCCAATGGGTGAGCGCTTTTGAGAGTGATTCTGTTATGGGGATTAGAATCTGTACGTCGTCTGCGTACAGATAATGAGTTAGATTGAGATCTGTTAACAATTGGCTGAGGGGGAGGAGGTATATGTTAAGAGGGTTGGGGATAAAGAAGATCCTTGTGGTACGCCAGATTAGATTTTGTTAGAGGTGACTCTTTATTATTGATTTTGACTTTGTAAGTCCTATTGCTGAGGAAGGACTTGAACCAGTTGTACGCAGACCAGAGATGCCATATCTGCTAGGCGATCCAACAATGGAGTGATTGACGGTGTCGAAAGCCGCCGAGATGTCTAATAAGACTAGTAAAAGGAGTGTCCTTTATCTAACCCCATAATAATATGGTCTGTTAGTGAGATGAGGAGGGTTTCAGTATTGCGTGATTTACGGAAACCATATTGCGAAGGGTGTAAGATCTTGTGGTCTTCCAGATAGTCAGAAAGCTGTGTGTTTACCAGTTTCTCCGTTAGTTTAGCGACGAATGGGAGGTTAGAGATGGGTCTGAAATTTGCTGGTACGTTTGGGTCTAGATTGTGTTTCTTGAGGAGGGGCTTGAGTGAAGCGGTTTTTAGGATGTCTGGGTAGCTTCCTTGGGATAGGAGGCTGTTTATTATGTTGGTCAGAGGTCCTGAGATCAAGTTTGGGATGAGAAGCAGGAGTCTCGATGGAATATTGTCAGCTGGATGGCTAGAAGGTTTCTGTCTTTTTAGAAGAGATTCAATCTCTTTGGTGGAGATTGATTCGAAACAGTCAAATTTGGGTCTGTTTAGAGAATTGGAATTCTCACCTGACTTGATGGGAGTTGTATTTGTAGGAAGGAGGGCGAGGGTATTTAAGATCTTCTGTTGGAAGTAAGAAGCAAGTTCTATGGCTTTGGAGAGAGCTTGTTCATCAGGAATAGGTGGTGGGTTGATTTGGTGATTTGTGATACGTAAGAGAAAAGGGCCTGCATCATATTGAAAATGGTGTATTTTGTTTGCATAGTATTCCTTTTTTTTCTGTAGAATGGCGGTCCTGTAGTGATTTAAGAAACCCTTGTATGATGCGAGGGTTGTATTGTTTGGGGTTTTGCGCCATCTATTTTCTTTCTGGCGTAAGTCCTGTTTCATTTGTTTCAGTTCTGAGCAGAACCAAGGTTGGTTTCCCTTTTTTGTTGGGTTGAGTGACTTGGAGATTATTGGGCACCATTTGTTTGCGACTGTTTCTGTAATCTTTTGCCAGGAGGATAGGCTGAGTCAGGATTAGCTAGGTCTAGGTTGGAGAGTTCTTTGGATAGCTGATCGCCGAGTATGTCGGAAGGACATGTTTTCCTGAATTGAATGGTAGATGTGTGAGGAGAGGTGTGTGTCTGTTTGTGAGTGGAAAAGGAAGATTCTATTAAGAAATGATCTGACCAAGGGATTGGGGTACAGGAAGGTTCTGATGTGCAGTGAAGTTAGCATTAATGAATATTTGATCCAGGGTGTGACCAGCTTTATGCGTGGGGCTGTTTATGGTCTGAGTGAATCCCATCGCGCCAAGAGTGGTGAGGAGAGTTTCACAGTTGGTAGAGCGAGGTATTGCGTTTGTGTGGAGGTTGAAATCCCCCATAATTATTGTTGGAAGGTCTGAATTAATATGTTTCACGATGGATTCTACGAGGGGTGATGGGTCCGTTTCTAGAACTCCCGGGGGAGCGTAGACTAACAGAATTTGTAGGTGTTTCGATTTGACTAGACCCAATTCTAATTTGGATTCTGTCTTGATAGAATGTGCGGTCAGTCTGAGTTCTTTCTTAGTGGCTAGAAGAAGTCCGCCTCCTCTTTTTTTGAGTCTATGAAAGGTGAAGATGTCGTATGTCTGAATTGGTAGTTGATTGGTTAAGGCAATGTCAGAGTTTTTAACCAGGTTTCTGTGATGGCACAGATGTCTGGGTTGCTATCCAAGAGGTAATCGTTGAGGATGTGTGTCTTCTTAGTTAAGGATTGCGCATTGATGAGGGTTACTGAGAGTAGCGTGAGGCCTAGAAGTTGGTTCAATGGTGATGTTGTGATAGGGATGATTCTTTTTTGTATGACATTGGTGAAGTTAGATATGGGGGTTCTCCTAAGGTTGTGGATGATTGGGATGTTATATGTGAGCATGGTGAGGATGGTTTGGTGGAGGTTTATTTTGAGATGCGCTTGATTGGGTCTGGGTTTGGAAGCCCAATGGTGTGAGTCTGTATGAATTCAAGAGGTGTCTGAGGATGGGTGAGAGAGGGTGTCTGTCTGTATGAGTTAATTTGGATGAATTGCTGAAGGTGTTTGTAATTTAGTTGGTTCGGCTGGATAGGTGCTCTGTCCTCTGTAAGCTTGATTGGTTGTCTGAGTGGTTGCTGGGATGATTCTGGTCACAGCAGTTATATCGAGGACTATTATATTTCTGGGCTCCGATGATTGGGTTGAAAGATAACATGCTAGTATGGTGGTTAGGTAGCATCGGTTCCTTTGCTCTGTTAAAGGCCTCCCGTTGGGGGAATGGGTCCCGGGCGGGTTCCACACATAGGGAGTGCCCAAAGGGAGTGCACTAAGGAGCGCACAAAGGAGGCTCCTTTGTCGAGCTCCTTAGTCGACTCCTAGGCGCGCGACGCGCCTGGGTGTCTCTCAATTTAAATTAGGAGGCCAAATCAGGGCTGTCCCCTGATTGGCTGAAGGTGTTCGGCGTGCCCCTCGGAGGCGGAGGAAGGTGAGCCGGATGTCGTCAGCGTCTCGGTTCGACGGAGGCCGGCAGGGGCTGCCTCGTGGTCGGGGTCGGAGGCGGCCGTGGGTAAGTGAAAATATCGGGCCTTACCCCGGCGGGTCTCCGGCGCCGATCGCGCAGGCCCTGCTTCTCTGCTCTGCCATGCTGCATCCGTACTGCGTCCGGAGGAAGAGGGCTCAGTCCGGGAGATCTTCAGATTTAAAGGCCAATCAGGGCTGTCCCCTGATTGGCTGAAGGTGTTCGGCGTGCCCCTCGGAGGCGGAGGAAGGTGAGCCGGATGTCGTCAGCGTCTCGGTTCGACGGAGGCCGGCAGGGGCTGCCTCGTGGTCGGGGTCGGAGGCGGCCGTGGGTAAGTGAGAAATCGGGCCTTACCCCGGCGGGTCTCTGGCGCCGATCGCGCAGGCCCTGCTTCTCTGCTCTGCCGTGCTGCGTCCGTACTGCGTCCGGAGGAAGAGGGCTCAGTCCGGGAGATCTTCAGATTTAAAGGCCAATCAGGGCTGTCCCCTGATTGGCTGAAGGTGTTCGGCGTGCCCCTCGGAGGCGGAGGAAGGTGAGCCGGATGTCGTCAGCGTCTCGGTTCGACGGAGGCCGGCAGGGGCTGCCTCGTGGTCGGGGTCGGAGGCGGCCGTGGGTAAGTGAGAAATATCGGGCCTTACCCCGGCGGGTCTCCGGCGCCGATCGCCAGGCCCTGCTTCTCTGCTCTGCCGTGCTGCGTCCGTACTGCGTCCGGAGGAAGAGGGCTCAGTCCGGGAGATCTTCAGATTTAAAGGCCAATCAGGGCTGTCCCCTGATTGGCTGAAGGTGTTCGGCGTGCCCCTCGGAGGCGGAGGAAGGTGAGCCGGATGTCGTCAGCGTCTCGGTTCGACGGAGGCCGGCAGGGGCTGCCTCGTGGTCGGGGTCGGAGGCGGCCGTGGGTAAGTGAGAAATATCGGTTCTGTGTTTACTTTTCAAATGAAATATCGCGTTTCAAATGAAATATCGCGTTCTGTGTTTACTTTTCAAATGATTTGTCTATTTATAAATTACAATGAATATAACAAATTACATTTATACAGGTTAATAAGGTCATAGTTGGTGATTCAATTATAGGAATGTAGATAGCTGGGTGGCTGGTGGGCATGAGGATCGCCTGGTAACATGTCTACCTGGTGCGAAGGTGGCGGACCTCACGCATCACCTAGATAGGATTTTAGACAGTGCTGGGGGGAGCCGGCTGTCATAGTACATGTGGGCACCAACGACATAGGAAAATGTGGGAGGGAGGTTCTGGAAGCCAAATTTAGGCTCTTGGGTAGAAAGCTTAAATCCAGAACCTCCAGGGTAGCATTCTCTGAAATGCTCCCTGTTCCTCGCGCAGGTCACCAGAGGCAGGCAGAGCTCCGGAGTCTCAATGCGTGGATGAGACGATGGTGCAAGGAAGAGGGATTCAGTTTTGTTAGGAACTGGGGAACCTTTTGGGGAAGGGGGAGTCTCTTCCGAAGGGATGGGCTCCACCTTAACCAGGGTGGAACCAGACTGCTGGTGCTAACCTTTAAAAAGGAGATAGAGCAGCTTTTAAACTAGAACAAAGGGGAAAGCCGACAGTCGCTCAGCAGCGCATGGTTCGGAGAGAGGTATCTTCAAAGGATACTAATGATGCATTTGAATTAGGGCATCCCGACAGTGAGGTTCCAATAATTAGAAAAATAGTCCAAGTGCCTGTAACTAAAAACTCACCTGAGCTAAAAAATTATAACTTATCCCTATCAATTAAAAAGCAGAATGAAAAACAAACAAAAAATAAACTTTGAAATGTTTTATGCTATGCCAGAAGTCTAAGAAGTAAGATGGGAGAATTAGAATGTATAGCAGTGAATGATGACATAGACTTAACCCATTAATGCCCAAATCTTACATGATAAAGCAATTTTGGTTTAGCTTAAAGTTTGAAACACATGACATGAGAGGATCACTTGACTGAACACATTTTTTATATATTTGTCACATATACAAGATGGCGCTTCGTTCCCATTTGGGAACAATGGGCACATATGGTATTATGTTCCCATTTGGAACAACACTGTTTTAATTATGAACTAATGACATTAAAATCATAGACTCAAGTATTTTAAGCAGTTTTGACAGAAAACTATCTAGTAACTACAGAAACCATTTAATTAACTACGGGAAACTATTTAGTAACTGTGTTCTCAATCAGCAGAGTTTGCTAACTGGCTCTGGGCTATGATACTGCTGTTCGCAATGAAGATGAAGCGGAACCCTGCACTTGGAGCACACTAGGCGTAGGCGGGAGTTTTTCTTGCACATCCTACTTCCTTGTTTCTCTGATGGAATAAGGTGATGATTATGACCATCAAACCTCACATCGCTGACTGGTCTACTGGAAGGTCCAGATGCCGATGGTGTGCGATGTTCTGAACGCTGAAGCAGGATGTGAACAATGTAACGATGAAACTCCAGGTGATCAAATTTACCTCCTACTTCAACATGAAGATGCCAAGCTGCAACGACTGCCATGTTGATGCCATTGACAAATAGAGGCCACCACCATTTCTTTGAACGAAACCTGGACAGTAGTTTGCATAAATCTGTCCAGTATGTCCACTCCTCCCATATGGGTATTGTATAAGCCAATTATCACTGGCTGTGGAAGGTCAACTGGACACTTCTGGCATTGCTCCACCTTCTTGCTTTCCCAGTGGTTCTATGTTGTTTGTAGTTTGAAGTTACAATAACACACTGGTTGTCATGTGCCATTTTCACAGCCAAGACATGTTCGTCGCAGAAAGCATCAAGCAAGCCTCTCTCCTTCTTTTTTCATTTGGCTTGTCTCCATCAATGAGCACTGCTTCAACCTATTTTCGTGAACAGTTCCAGTGGCCTTGATATTTTGCTTTTGAAGTGCCAGAAGAAGATCATATGAGGTGAAGAAATTATCAAAGACTACCTCATGGCATAATGGATTTTCTATGCAGCTCAGTAATGATGTCACAACACGATGACCTAGCCCAAAACTTTGATTCTGACCATCCTGTTCGCAGTTGGTCTTTCCACAATAAACATCAACAT
This sequence comes from Rhinatrema bivittatum, assembly GCF_901001135.1. NCBI lineage: Eukaryota > Metazoa > Chordata > Amphibia > Gymnophiona > Rhinatrematidae > Rhinatrema > Rhinatrema bivittatum. The sequence continues at coordinate 92,789 of NW_021820894.1, read as the reverse complement.
TGAAAGGATAACCTTTTCATGAGGCCAAATCACTTAAATATAAGGATGTTCCCAAATGGGAACATAGTCGCAGTTGGCCCATTGTTCCCATTGGGAACATCACTGAATCGATGCAATTTACATATCTATAAACATTTTCAATTTAAAATAAATAAAATCAAAATGATAACTAAACACTTTTGTATAGTTTTGCAGCAAAATTTGTACAAAATATTTTATTCTTTCCTGCAGAAGAACTTTTTAACCAAAAACACATGTGGCTGTTGTAAAAGGTCAACTTTCAAGATGGCTGCCGCAAACACAGAGTGACTAAATATACCTCAAATGATACCAACGGATGCAAAACTATTTAAAAACAAAGAATTAGAGTCAATATGGGAATATCTTACTTATCACAAAAATATTAATGTGAAATTTCAGTGTTCCCAAATGGGAACATTGAGCTTTAAAGGGGTTAATTGGCATCTCAGAGACATGGTGGAAAGAGGATAACCAATGGGACAGTGCTATAACCGGGGTACAAATTATATCGCAATGACAGAGAGGAGCACCTGGGAGGAGGTGTGGCGCTTTATGTCCGGATGGCGTAACAGGATAAACATCCTGCATGAGACTAAATACAAAATTGAATCTTATGGGTAGAAATCCCTTGTGTGTTGGGGAAGACTATAGTGATAGGGGTATACTACCGTCCACCTGGTCAAGATGGTGAGACTGACAGTGAAATGCTAAGAGAAATTAGGGAAGCTAACCAATTGGTAGTGCAGTAATAATGGGAGACTTCAGTTACCCCAATATTGACTGGGTAAATGTATCATTGGGACACGCTAGAGAGATAACGTTCCTGGATGGAATAAATGATAGCTTTATGGAGCAATGGTTCAGGAACCAACGAGAGAGGGAGAAATTTTAGATCTAATTCTCAGTGGAGCACAGTAAATTGGTGAGAGAGGTAACGGTTGGTGGGGCCACTTGGCAATAGTGATCATAATATGATCAAAATTTGAATTTATTGACTGGAAGAGGAACAGTGTGCAAATCCAAGGCTCTCGGCTAAACTTTCAAAAGAGAAACTTTGATAAAATGAGAAACATTGTTAGAAAAAAAAACTGAAAGGAGCAGCTACAAAAAGTAAAAAATGTCCAAGAGGCGTGGTCATTGTTAAAAAATACCATTCTAGAAGCACAGTCTAGATGTATTCCACACATTAAGAAAGGTGGAAAGAAGCCAAAAACGATTACTGGCATGGTTAAAAGGGGAGGAGAAAGAAGCTATTTTAGCCAAAAGATCTTCATTAAAAAATTGGAAGAAGGATCCAACAGAAGAAAATAGGATAAAGCATAAAAACGTTGGCAAGTTACATGTAAGACATTGATAAGACAGGCTAAGAGAGAATTTGAAAAGAAGTTGGCTGTAGAGGCAAAAACTCACAGTAAAAACTTTTAAAATATATCTGAAGCAGAAAGCCTATGAGGGAGTCAGTTGGACCGTTAGATGATCGAGGGGTTAAGGGGCACTTAGAGAAGATAGGCCATCGCGGAAAGATTAAATGACTTCTTTGCTTCGGTGTTTACTGAAGAGGATGTTGGGGAGGTACCCGTAATGGAGAAGGTTTTCATGGGTAATGATTCAAATGGACTGAATCAAATCACGGTGAACCTAGAAGATGTGGTAGGCCTGATTGACAAACTGAAGAGTAGTAAATCACCTGGACCGGATGGTATCCACCCCAGAGTTCTGAAGGAACTAAAAAATGAAATTTCAGACCTATTAGTAAAAATTTGTAACCTATCATTAAAATCATCCATTGTACTTGAAGACTGGAGGATAGCAAATGTAACCCCAATATTTAAAAAGGGCTCCAGGGGCGATCTGGGAAACTACAGACCGGTTAGCCTGACTTCAGTGCCAGGAAAAATAGTGGAAAGTATTCTAAACAACAAAATCACAGAACATATAGAAAGACATGGTTTAATGGAACAAAGTCAGCATGGCTTTACCCAGGGCAAGTCTTGCCTCACAAATCTGCTTCACGTTTTTGAAGTAGTTAATAAACACATGGATAAAGGTGAACCAGTAGATGTAGTATACTTGGATTTTCAGAAGGCATTTGACAAAGTTCCTCATGAGAGGCTTCTAGGAAAAGTAAAAAGTCATGGGATAGGTGGCGATGTCCTTTTGTGGATTGCAAACTGGCTAAAAGACAGGAAACAGAGAGTGGGATTAAATGGACAATTTTCTCAGTGGAAGGGAGTGGACAGTGGAGTGGCTCAGGGATCTGTATTGGGACCCTTACTTTCAATATATTTATAAATGATCTGGAAACAAATACGACGAGTGAGATAATCAAATTTGCAGATGACACAAAATTGTTCAGAGTAGTTAAATCACAAGCAGATTGTGATACATTGCAGGAAGACCTTGTGAGACTGGAAAATTGGGCATCCAAATGGCAGATGAAATTTAATGTGGATAAGTGTAAGGTGATGCATATAGGGAAAAATAACCCATGCTATAATTACACAATGTTGGGTTCCATATTAGGTGCTACAACCCAAGAAAGAGATCTAGGCGTCATAGTGGATAACACATTGAAATTGTCAGTTCAGTGTGCTGCGGCAGTCAAAAAAGCAAATAGAATGTTGGGAATTATTAGAAAGGGAATTTATTTATTTTATTTTGAATTTTTATATACCGATATTCCTATAAAGGATATAGATCACACCGGTTTACAAAGAACTTAACTTTCGCTAGGAGGCGATACAATAAACGGTGCATATAAACCATTGAACATTTTAGAAACAATTGGAATTAAGGAACAACAGCAAGCCTATAGCCACAATATATAAATTGTGAGTCAATCATAAATAAAATAAATAAATAAGATAAAAAAAAAATAAAAAAAAAAAATAATAATAATAATAATAAAATGAATAGTTAAATTCTTGTATTCATGTTTTAGGATCTGCATCTAGGAGAACCAAGGTTTTCAGGGAAAGTTTGATTAAACAGCCAAGTTAATATGGTTAATAAATGGTTAATAAAATAATAATAAATAATAAAAGGAATGGTTAATAAAACGGAAAATGTCATAATGTCTCTGTATCGCTCCATGGTGAAACCGCACCTTGAATACTTTGTACAATTCTGGTCGCCGCATCTCAAAAAAGATATAATTGCGATGGAGAAGGTACAGAGAAGGGCTACCAAAATCTTAAGGGGAATGGAACAGCTCCCCTATGAGGAAAGACTAAAGAGGTTAGGACTTTTCAGCTTGGAGAAGAGACGACTGAGGGGGGGATATGATAGAGATGTTTAAAATTATGAGAGGTCTAGAACCTGTAGATGTGAATCAGTTATTTACTCTTTCGGATAGTAGAAAGACAAGGAGGCACTCCATGAAGTTAGCATGGGGCACATTTAAAACTAATCAGAGAAAGTTCTTTTTTACTCAACGCACAATTAAACTCTGGAATTTATTGCCAGAGGATGTGGTTAGTGCAGTTAGTATAGCGGTGTTTAAAAAAGGATTGGATAAGTTCTTGGAGAAGAAGTCCATTACCTGCTATTAAGTTCACTTAGAGAATAGCCACTGCCATTAGCAATGGTAACATGGAATAGACTTAGTTGTTGGGTACTTGCCAGGTTCTTATGGCCCCGATTGGCCACTGTTGAAAACAGGATGCTGGGCTTGATGGACCATTGGTCTGAGCCAGTGTGGCATTTTCTTATGTTCTTTTCTTATGTTTAATCTTGATAAGTGCTTTAATTAATGGAATTAAAATATTTTAAAATGGCATTCATGATGCATGATGGCTGTTGAAGACTACTCAGAAATCTATTGTAGGGTGCATGCTAAGGCTTTATTTATCATAAGAACATAAGAAATTGCCATGCTGGGTCAGACTAAGGCTCCATCAAGCCCAGCATCCTGTTTCCAACAGAGGCCAAACCAGGCCACAAGAACGTGGCAATACCCCAAAAACCAATAAGATCCCATGCTACTGGTGCAATTAATAGCAGTGGGCTATTCCCTAAGTAACTTGTTTAATAGCAGTTAATGGACTTCTCCTCTAAGAACTTATCCAAACCTTTTTGAACCCAGCTACACTAAATACACTAACCACATCCTCTGGCAACAAATTCCAAAGCTTATTTGTGCATTGAGTGAAACAGAATTTTCTCCGATTAGTCTTAAAAGTGCTACTTGTTAACTTCATGGAATGCCCCCTATTCCTTCTCTGAAAGTGTAAATAACCGATTCACATCTACCCGTTCAAGACCTCTCATGATATTAAAGACCTCTATAATATCCCCCTTCAACCGTCTCTTCTCCAAGCTGAACAGCCCTATCCTCTTCGGCCTTTCCTCATAGGGGAGCTGTTCCATCCCCTTTATCGTTTTGGTTGCTCTTCTCTGTACCTTTTCCATCGCAACTATATCTTTTTTGAGATGCGGCGACCAGAATTGTATACAGTTCTCAAGGTGCGGTCTCACCATGGAACGATACAGAGGCATTATGACATTTTCTGTTTTATTAACCATTCCCTTCCTAATAATTCCTAACATTCTGTTTGCTTTTTTGACTGCTACAGCACACTGAACCGATGATTTCAAAGTATTATCCACTATGATGCCTAGATCTTTCTCCTGGGTGGTGGCTCCTAATATGGAATCTAACATTGTGTAACTATAGCAAGGGTTATTTTTCCCTTTATGCAACACCTTGCATTTGTCCACATTAAATTTCATCTGCCATTTAGATGTCCAATCTTCCAGTCTTGCAAGGTCCTCTTGTAATGTATCACAATCCGCTTGTGATTTAACTACTCTGAATAATTTTGTATCATCCGCAAATTTGATAACCACACTCATCGTATTCCTTTCCAGATCATTTATATATATATATATATATATATATATATATATATATATATTGAAAAGCACCGGTCCAAGTACAGATCCCTGAGGCACTCCACTGTTTACCCTTTTCCACTGAGAAAATTGACCATTTAATCCTACTCTCTGTTTCCTGCCTTTTATCCAGTTTGTTATCCACGATAAGAGTACAACTAGTAGATCCTACATCTGTATGTTTACAGCCCACTCATGTTAACTTTGAGTCCCTCAAAAATTCAATTCTGGTTATCCAACTGGTCATAAATAGTGGGAAGGATTCCAAAGATAAGCTCCAATCCTTCTTGCTTATAGCCAGGTATAAGCAGTAGTTTTTCCAAGTCTACATGGCTAATAATGGCCTTTTCCTCTAGGAACCTGTCCAAACCCTTTTGAACCTAGCTACACTAACTGCTCTCACCACATCTTTTGCTATTTAGGCAAGCCTATGGTCTGGAAATGTCTGAATCATCTTCATAAGACATTTTAAATTACTGTGGAATGCTGAATAATTTTATTCGTTATTTAACTTGTTTTTGTTTTATTTTGTTTGTTCTTATGCATGTAATTTATTTTATAATCCACCATGAACTGTTATTTGTGATCTGTGCAGATAATACATTTTAATACTAAATTCCATAGTTTAATTGTGCAATGAGGGAAAAAAGACATTCTCCAATTTGTTTTAAATATGCTACCAATTAGCTTCATGGAGTGTCCCATAATCCTAGTACTATTTCAAAGGCTAAATTAACCGTTCCCTGTTTACCCATTCTACCCCTGTCATGATTTTACAGATCATTATCTTATCTCCTCTCAAATGTCTCATCTCCATGCTGAAGAGCCCTAACCTGTTTATCCTCACCTCAATAGAGCACAGTTCCATCCCTTTTATCATTTTGGATGTCCTTCTCTGTGCCTTTTTCTAGTTCTGCTATATAATTTTTTCGATGGGGAGTCCAGAACTGCACACAATACTCAACTATGCTTACATCATAGAGCAATACAGAGGTATTATGATATCCTCTGTTTTATTTTCCATCCTTTTCCTAACAATACTTAACATTTTATTTGCCTTTTCAACTGCCACTGTATACTAGGCCAAGGATTGTCCACAACAACTCCAAGATCCTTTTCCTGATTAGTGACACCTAATACAAAACCCAACATTGTTTAGTTATAGTTGGGATTATATTTCCCTATATGCATCACTTTACATTTCTCCATATTGTTTCATCTGCCATATGGACACCCAGTCTCCCAGTTTTGCAAGGTCCTCTTGCAGTTTCCTATAATTGGCTAGTGATCTGATAACTTTGAATAATTTTATGTCATCTGCAAATTTGACTATCTCATTTATTACTCCCATTTCCAGATCATTTATAAATATATTGAAAAGCATTTTTCCAGTGCACTCTAATTACCTTTAAATAAAACACATAGTTTGCATTATTTAATATGCAAATATATCCAGTAATGACTGCAGAATTTCTGAAACTTTGTCACAGAATTTTCTAACTCTTCCCAGCATATATAGTACCCTTGAGCTGGAGCAGGAAATGGGGGACTGTGAGCATAGTATAATATAGTAACATAGAAGATGACAGCAGAAAAACACTTATTACCCCTTCCTATCTGCCCAGTTATTTCTCTCCATGTTGCAATGGATAAATTCCAGCTGCCAGCTGCCTGTCCATTGTATGCCACCCTCCTGGATAGCCGAGTATGCAAGATCCCCTTTTTAGTTCAAACCCAGCACCTATCATTTCTTATGTCCAACCACAAGGTCTCACAATAATCCTAACAATCATTAACTGCAGCATAGTATAGTTACCTGAACATCTAGCCTCTCAGGTCCGCATGGCCCCTCTGGACAGTGCCCTGCCACCAACAATCTACTCTACCGATCTGGTCAATATGAGGAATACCTAGCCTGCTAGAGAGATCCAATTACTTAGAAAGCAAATTACCAGCTCTGCTGAAAATGCCCCTATAATGTATATCTTCCAGAACATTTCTAGTAGTCCAACTATAGCTTTCTTATTTCATTAAAGTCTAAAGCCACACCCTTTTACAACTGATGTAAATTATTCATGAAAACTGATTTAATAACATGTGCCCTGTACATTTGCAGGTTTCTAGTAAATTAAAATAAAAATGTCCTTGGTTCACAAATGTATTTTAAAAGTCACGATGAAAGAATATGCACATCATGCAAATTCCTGCAATCAATGTCTCATTTCAGTGCCAAGTGCTTCTCAGCATTATCCCTAAAAGCATTAGTGGAATTGGTCTGAGTTGATGACTAAACTGATTATTAATTTTTAAATAGATTTAAGTACATTCAAGCTTGTATAGTTCTTCACTTTGGAAAAAGACATTCTGCAATATGTTGCATAAAAAAGATGATGCTATGCAGGAGGAAAATATCAAATGAAATACAAGTAACACGCTAAGACACAATTGAGCACTCAATAATTTCATGCAACATGAATATAAACTAGTGAACAGCCATCAATAAATAAGTAGAGACAATCAGAATTGTGCCTCAGACAGCATACATAACTTTTTATGCTGTTATGTCTGGTACATGGCAATTTCAATCATATGGGTTTGGTATGTGTACTGTTCTTGATATGTACTTTTTTGAGAATGTTTTTGTTGCACATAAACACTTAATAGAATCCTTGAAGAATCACAATAGTTGTATTAAAATAATGTTTTTAATTAATTAGCTTGTATTGATGTTGATTGTTCCTGACACTGGTCCAGCATTTTGAAATGAATCATTTCTTCATTGGGGTAACACAGGTTGTCTAGGATGTCCAATGGTTACATTATGTACTTAAAATGTCAGATTTATTTCCATTTATTCTTTTCCTTATAGATTGACCTGTTTGTCCTATGTAGACAGCAGAGGGACCATGCTGGCAGGTGATGTCAGATTTATGTCCATTTATTCTTTTAAAGAAAAGAATAAATGGACATAAATCTAACATTAGAAATGGTAAAATTCAGAAACCAGAAGTACATTTCAACCTTCAAGGACATTCTCTGTCTGACCTTAAGGTTGTCATACTCTTACAGAGAAACTTCAAGGGAGCACTCCAGCGTGAAACTGCTGAACTGGAGCTCATTAAACTCCATAACCCAAGGAAACAATGGCTTCATGATTCACTACAACTGTCTATGAACTTAACTGTAATCAGATCATTCTGTTTGTTCACATTTACCTCAGTTGTCAGTAAGCTTTACTATTATGCTATTAATACTCTCTCCACACTAGAGATGTGAATCTGAACTGGAATCGGTTCTGATTCTGGTTCCGATTCACATCGTGAAATTTTTTTCGTGTGGTCCGATCAGTTTTTTTTTATCAGCTGCGCCCGAGCTGATAAACAAAAAACCCACCCCGACCCTTTAAAACAGATCCCTTAGCTTCTCCCCCCTCCCTACCCCCCCTAAAACTTTTTACAAGTACCCGGTGGTCCAGTGGGGGTACCGGGAGTGATCTCCCGCTCTTAGGCCGCCGGCTGTCACTAATAAAAATGGTGCCGATGGCACTTTGCCCTTACCATGTGACAGGGTATCCGTGCCATTGGCCGGCCCCTGTCACATGGTATGAGTAATGGATGGCCGGCGCCATCTTTAAAAATGGCATGGGCCATCCAGTGCTCCTACCATGTGACAGGGGCCAGCCAGTGGCAGGGATACCCTGTCACATGGTAAGGGCAAAGGGCCATCGGTGAAATTTTGATTAGTGGCAGCTGACAGCTCAAGAGTGGGAGATCACTCCCGGGACCCCCACTGGACTACAAGGTACTTGTAAAAGGTTTTGGGGGGGTTGGGAGGGTGGGGGAAGCTAAGGGATCTGTTTTAAAGGGTTGGGGTGGGTTTAGGGGTTGTTTCTGTGTGCCGTTTTCCCCGCCCTCCCTCAAAACGATAAGACAACCCCACAAACAATTTTGTGGGGTTTTCCTATCGGTTTCGGGGAGCCCCCAATGTCTGATGACTTTGAAAATATCATACGATATTTTCAATCGTCAGAAAAACGATTCACATCCCTACTCCATACCATGTCCTGCTTAATCCAAGACCTTCTCTCTGTTCTGTATATATTTTACCCATTCTCTTGTACATCACTTCATGCATCTAATGAAGTGGAGTCTGTCCTCGAAAGCTCATGCTTTAATAAATGATTTACTCTATAAAGGTTCCACCAGAATCCTATTATTTTTGCAATACCAGACTAAAACAGCTATCCCTCTGAAAATTTTCACCAATGGATTTGGCATTTTAGATCCAAATAGGGAATATCCTCACATACTGGCTCATTCAATACTTAGGCGAGTCTCTTTTCCATGATAGATAGACAGACAGATAGATATAGATATAATTATTAAATCAGCTATCAACAACTGCATCCAATAAATAATATGGCTGCCTCAAAACAAGGACTCAGATACAATTGTCTCTATTGCTCAGTCTTAAAAACTCATAACAGAAGGGTCTTATTACAAACAGAGCAATAAAGGTGATTCTGTCAGACATTTTTCTGCCCTGACCAATGCTATCTTATCTTTTAGTAACCAATAGCTTATGTGCTAAAACTTCCATTCTGCTCAAGAGGTGTGCTGCAGCTAAAGGTCACTAGTACAAGGAATTTTCACTCACTACTATGTGCAATGTTTAAATGCTAGTGACATAAATGAACATGATATGCTAATTGCATAATCCAGCATTTCTCAACCTGTGTGCTGCAGCTAAAGGTCACTAGTACAATGAATTTTCACTCACTACCATGTGCAATGTTTAAATGCTAGTGACATAGTCATTAGAAATGAACATGATATGCTAATTGCATAATCCAGCATTTCTCAACCTGTGTGCCGCAGCTGCAGTTTTCATTTTTAATTTCCCTCCTGGCCTGCATGATCTTCTCTAGTGGGGAAAGGAGAGGGTCAGAGAACAATGGTTAGCTGATGCTGTTCCTGCTTCCCCCTTCTCCTGGCTTTCCTCTAGGGGTGTGCATCCATTTTCCACGTATTTGTAATCCGCAACTTATTTTTTGCAATCTGAAAAATATGTGGGGAGGCGAAACGCATTACGACTCCCCACGTATTCAACAGATATCCGTTGTATTCGGCCTCCTAAATAAACATTTAAACCCCCCACCCTCCTGACCCCCCCAAGACTTACCAAAACTCCCTGGTGGTCCAGCGGGGAGTCAGGAAGCCATCTCTGCACTCGTTTGCGGTTTCTTCATGGCGCCGATAGCCTGTGTCACAGGGGCTGCCGGTGCCATTGGTCAGCCCCTGTCACATGGTCACCGGTGCCATCTTGTGCTCCTACCACGTGACAGTTAGGTCATGTGGCAGGAGGTCGCTCCAGGACCCTCGTTGGACCCAACCGGAACTTTTGGCCAGCTTGGGGGGGCCTCCTGACCCCCACAAGACTTGCCAAAAGTCCAGCGGGGGTCCGGGAGCGCCCTCCTTTCATGCCGTCCGTCCGATCCCAATACTCAAAATCGCCGTCCCGCCAATACTCAAAATGGCGCCGATCGCCGTCATAGTGAGGGCAAAGGCGATCGGCGCCATTTTGAGTATTGGCGGGACGGCGATTTAGAGTCTCAAAATAGCGGCGATCGGCGCCATTTTGAGTATTGGAATCGGACAGACAGCGTGAAAGGCCGTCCGTCCGATGAATCATTTTTCTGACGATTGAAAATATCGGAAGATATTTTCAAACTCGTCAGAATTCGGGGGGCCCCCGAACCCGATAGGAAAAACACGCAAAATTTTTCGTGGGGTTCTCTTATCGTTTGGGGGGGGGGGCAGGAAGAAAGGGCACTTAGAAATAAACCCCAAACCCAACCCGACCCTTTAAATTTAATCCTTTCGTATCCCCCACCCTCCTGACCCCCCCAAAATGTTTAAAGTTCCTGGTGGTCCAGCAGGGGTCCTGAGAGCGATCTCCCGTGCTCGGGCCGTCGGCTGCCACTAATCAAAATGGCGCCGATGGTCCTTTGCCCTTAGCATGTGACAGGGTATCCATGCCATTGGCCGGCCCCTGTCACATGATAAGAGCACTGGATGGCCCACGCCACATGCTAAGGACAAAGGACCATTGGCACCATTTTGATTAGTGGCAGCTGATGGCCCGAGCTCGGGAGATCGCTCCCGGGACCCCCGCTGGACCACCAGGTACTTAAAAAAAATTTTTTTGGGGGGGTGGTTAGGAGGGTGGGAGATACGAAAGGATTAAATTTAAAGGGTCAGGGTGTTTTGGGTTTTTTCGGCACGACACAGCCGATTAAAACAGGTAAGAATCGCGGGAACAAATATTTCCCGCGGTTTTTATCCGAAATCGATACTGGAAACGAGTCCGGTACCTATTCACATCCCTAGCAATTATTACCACAAGAGACTTGCTGAGCAGACTGTATGGACCATTTGGTTTTTTCCTTCATCATAACTATGTTACTATGTATTATTTTTCTAATTTTTCCAGAAATAAGTAGCTCTAGAATAAAAGACAGCAAACAAAGGTACAGATGATAACATTTTATTTCTAAAGACAGGAGGAAGGAAGGATGTGTCCTTTTCAAATCATTAAAAAAGTATGCTAGAATATAAAATAATATCAGTCTGTTTCCAACAAGTTGGAGAGGACGTTTTGGGAGAAGGAAGAGGCAGGAGGGAAATCGACTGCAGGAGGTCGTTCAGCGAGGGTTCCGGACCTCCGCTGAACGACCTCCTGCAGTCGATCTCCTGCCGGTGCCATTTTCCGTACGGAAAATGGCGCCGGCCATACGCGTATGGCCGGCGCCATTATCCATACGGAAAACGATTCGCGGCAGGAGATCGCTCCCGGACGCCCGCTGGACCCCCAGAGACTTTTGGCCAGCTTGGGGGGGCCTCCTGACCCCCACAAGACTTGCCAAAAGTCCAGCGGGGGTCCGGAAGCGACCTCCTGCGGTCGAATCGTGTTGGTCTATGGCCGCCGCCATTTTGCGGCGGCCATTTTGCAAAATGGCGCCGGCTGAAGACAACACGCTTCAACAGCAGGAGCCCGTTTCGGACCGCCGCTGGACCCCAGGGTACTTTAAGGCATTTGGGGGGGGTTCGGGAGGGGGGGTTTTAATTTAAAGGGTCGGGGGTGGGTTTTAGGGGGATTTAGTGTGCCGGTTTTTGGCCCGTTTCGGACCGCCACTGGACCCCAGGGTACTTTAAGGCATTTGGGGGGGGGGGATTTAATTTAAAGGGTCGGGGGTGGGTTTTAGGGGGATTTAGTGTGCCGGTTTTCCTGCCCTCCCCCTTCCCCCGATTTAGCTATGGACCGCTGCTGGACCCCAGGGTAATTTAAGGCATTTGGGGGGGGGGGTTCGGGAGGGTGGGGGATTTAATTTAAAGGGTCGGGGTGGGTTTTAGGGGGTTTTAGTGTGCCAGTTTTCCTGCCCTCCCCCTTCCCCCGATTTACGATTTTTTGACGATAAATCGGGGGAATTGGTATTGTATCGTGGCCCTAACGATTTTTGACGATTTAAAATATATCGGACGATATTTTAAATCGTCAAAAAACGATTCACATCCCTAATATACATGCTTTCTCTCACCCATGCATACAATGTGCTCTCACTCACCCACACACTTTGCTCTTTCATCCACCCACATACACACAAACGCACTTACTCTCACTGGCTCCCTCTCATACACACAAACCTCATTCTGGCTCCCTCTCTCTCTCTTTCACACATGCACTCACACTGGCTCCCTCACACACACCCCCTAGGCAATTTCCCATTCATTCTCACACACACAAAGGCCTCCAGGCAGGCTCCTATTCATGCTCTGTCACAGATACAGACCCCCAGGCAGGCACCTATTTATTCTCATATACCCACAGCCCACCCCAGACAGGCATCCATTCATTCTTACACACACACACACAGACTCCCAGGTAAGCACCCATTCATTCTGTCTCACACTCAGACACATGGCAGCCTCACAGCCTCTCTTACTCCTCTGATGCCATTGTCACCATTGCCATCTGCCAGTCAGGAGCCAAGCCATTGTCAAAGCCACTCTACTGCTCCTCCTCCTCTCTGCAGGCCATGCAATATTGAAAAATTGAGGTTATAGCACCTCCTCCATGCTGATCTCATGTATTGCGAGATCAGCACAGAGAATGTGCTGCCCTCACAAGCTTTTTATACTGCTTGAAGCCTGCAGAGACAACAGACGGGCTTAGTTTGCCTGGCACTGCAGATGCTCAGCTTCTGTGCCACCGATGAATGGAAGAGACAGACATCTTCTCTTTGCCATCCCTCTGGCAGCCTGATGGCCTCTGCTCTTCGATGCTAGTGGCATGGGGTCCACCGGCAACCACACAGTCTCTTCTTCACTACCTGTGGCATGGGATCCACTGGCAGTCTCTTCTTTTCTTTGCCGCCTTTGCATGGGGTCCACTGGCAGTCACACGGTCTCTTCACTTTGCTGCTGGTGGAATGGGATTCCCGGCGGCATACTTCCTTTCTTCACTGTCGGTGTCAAGGGGTCAACTGGTGGCTAAACAGTCTTCTTCTTTTCACTGCCGGTGGCTTCTTTCTTTCTTTGTCGCTGATGCCATGGGCCTCTTTCTAGCTGGGAGCTGCTCCTCCTCTTCCTGTCCTGCTGTTCCCTCTGAGGGGGACATCACCTCTGGCTACCAACATCCAGGTCGAAGTCATCAACAAAGGCCTGTGATGTCAGGCCATTGTTGATGACATGGAAGGTGCCAGTGGGCTGGATCTAAAGGGGCAATTTGAGGAGGAGGAGGGCTGGAAAAAAATCTGTCATTGGGCCAGGTTTGGCCTGTGGGCCATAGTATACCCACTCCTGCATTAATGTAATGGTGGACCATCTTAACATGCCATGTCAAAGCCAAAATAAAAAGCACATGATTTTTAGCATGCACATAAGGCCCTTAGCATGCATGTTAAAATTTACTACCTAGGTGAGGGAGGAGAACTAGCCTAGTAGATGAAGCAGTGGGCTATGAATCAGGTACAAACTTAGATTGTAAGCCCTCTGGGGATAGGGAAATACCTACAGTACCTGAATGTAAACCAATGTGATATCTCAGATCAAATGTTGGTATATAAAAAATAAATAAATAGGCCCATTGATTTATAAGTGGAACCATGCAGTCCATAGGATTCATGGTGAATATTTCATGTGAACTCTCAAAGCTCCCTCCTAGGCAAAACAAAAAATGGTGAGATTTAATTAACAATGCAAAAGAAAAAGTAATTGAACATATGCCTCCATGACAAAGGAAAAACACCCAGACAAAAATTTATATTTATTAGAAATAATTTGTAATGGAAGAATTCTAATTTTACACTTTTTTTGTTTTGCTGGAAGAGTGAACTTAGGGTTAGATATCTTTAAAAATAGAGGCAATGGGCGTAATAAAATGAGAAAAACATTTATTTCTTTTTATTTTTTACACTTGTTCATGGAGTTTAATATTACAGACTCAAAAACAATACAATTTGGTATAGAAACACCATAAAATATATTCACTGTAAAGCCAAAACAATTTGAAGCAAGTAAATTTTTGTATTATTAGACATCTATTCGGGGATATAATCTTAATATGAGAAACACAAAATAATACTGATATTTTGCAAGTGTTTATGGAGCTATATCAGTACAATTGCTCAGTATTATTACATAAATACTCCTTTGTTGAGATGTGCTTTATAGTTTATAGCCTGAGGTGGCTCACAAAAGAACAATCACAATACAATAGTTAAAATGTAAAACAAATTGTACTAAAGCAAATGGCATCAATAAATAAAATAAGGTTAAAACAAAATAAAATCACATAAAAAGGCTATTATGGATAAATTCTATAGACACTGCATGCACAGTCTTGCAGTTAAAATGGAATTATAGAAAAATTATAGTTTGCTCTATCCTGAAGCAAACTATAAAGTTGAATCAGTTCATAGAACAAATATTTAACATCCTGTAACTTAATCTCACACTTGCAAGGAAAGATAAGTAAAAAGGTGGCCCCTAAGGCAATCACTTCTTGTATATTATTCAGGAACAACCTTTCTCTCTACTGGGTTGTTTTACACAATTCAGGAAACATTAAAACTCTGTGACATCAAAATATATTTTGTTTTACACAAGAAAACAAAACATTTATTTATTTATTTAATATATATTTCTATACCGGACTTCACGAATAGAAATTCACATCAGGCCGGTTTACATGGAACTTGGGGGAAAAACAAGTGTAACCAAGAACAAGAAGGCTGAATCAAGCAAAGTTACATAAAACAGGGGCATTGAACTTTGGGGCTAGGGTAGCCAGGAAGAAAGGTAAGGCAGTAGAATGGATTCTACTGAGACTTTCAAAATGTCCTGGTAGAACTTGTTTAACATAATCCATGGATGTAACCAATGGAGATTTAAGAAAATTAAAAATTCATGCATTAAATCTCCTACTCTGATTTTCAAGATTCTCTATTTTCCTATATAATATAATTTTGTTTTTAATCAGGGCTGTCTTGCAGCTCTGCAAATTCAGAACAGATTTTTCTAACTGAAGTAATCTCATCCCATGATCTCGAATAACCAGTGTTTGTGTGTTTATCTGAATAAATAGTGCAGAAAAGGTAAATAAAAAGTTATTTATTCTAGAAGACAGAGCTTTTTCCAAGCCAACAATGGAACTCCATAGTACATCCAGTGTTACTACCATAGGTTTCACAGGAAGAAATGAGGTCTTAGACTCTTCTACTTTGTGGTAGGGAGCTACTAAAGAAGGTTCCTCTGGAATAGATACTGTAGCTTCAACGGAATTCTCCCCATCAATTGAAACAGAAACAATCACCACTTTGGATAGTAAGTCTGTTATTGAGGTCCCAGCTATTGAACTTTCTCCCAACGCTGGACAATTATGATAATTGGGATGAAGTGAGACATCTGTCCCATCAATAACAGTTGCTTCATTGCCTATCACCAACCATCCCAATAACACTCCATGAGAGGCAATCACTAAATTGTCAATGGTTGACTGTGTTATGGCCGCCGGTTGTAGTAGTCGACGACCGGGGCCAGCCACTCACCCACGACATTGGGCCATTTTTGAAGTGCCTGCTGGAGCAAGCAGCCGTCCCCAATGCTCTCTTTGCGGCCGTTCCAGCCACTGCTGAACTTGGCTGCGTCTTCGGCCTGCCTCCTTCCTGCTTGCTGGCTCCTCCCCCACCGAGCCTTCTTAGAGCTGCACGCAAGGCTGATCTCTGGATTTAAATGGGCCACAACAGGAAACAGTTACGGCCCCTCCCTGGGGACTCCTCCTTCCGTATTAATATTTAAGGCAAGGTCTGCCACTCAGACCTTGCCTTGGTTTCTTGGCTCCTGTTACGTGTTGTTTCTGAGTTCCTGATTCGGAGTTCCTGTTTCCTGTGTTCCACTGCCTTCCTGCCAGGTCCCAGCTCCCGCTCCTCTCCTCCTTGGACGGATCTTCTGACATCTGACCCCTGGACCGGCTTCCAACCATTTGTCTGGCTTCTGACCCCTGGACTGGCTTCCAACCATTCTTCTGGCTTCTGACTCCTGGACTGGCCTTTGACCTCCTGCAGGCTTCTGATCTCGGACTGTACTTTGAACTTTCTCCTGTCTTTGCAGAGGTCCACTTAAGTCCAGCTGACCCCATGCACCCAAGGGCTCAACCCAGGGTAAACGGGGCCGGTATTGGTGAAGCTTCAGCTGGCCCGGCATCAGTACAGCCTCGCCTTCCGACGGTAGGGACCTATGAGGGTCTCTCTCTCAGGTAGCACCAACTCTACCTCAGACTAAGGATCCAGCTCTCAGAATCATAACAGACTGCCAACAAAAAGGCTGTAGTGGCCTCTGATGGAGCGGATCAAAGGTATCTCTTCCTCTTCTTCACCATACTACGTCAGCTAGATAACTGACAAAGGAGTCACCTCTCCACACTGATTGAATACTCAGTGCAGATTTGGTGAATCTTAATCCAGGAAGTTTTCACTGCTTGTACCTATTTCCCCATGGTGCTCCACATGCAAGCACATTGTTGACCACCACCTTTTCAGAGCCAGGGGAGGTTACAGAATGATAACATCAGCTGGAGGGGAGAAGCTATTCCCCAAGTCCACGGGAATGAAAGGCAGCAGGAAGCCTGGGCTGGTAACGCTCCTGACAGCAGCGTTATCTGTTCTTTCCTCTACCTCACTGCAACAATGTTCCAAGCACACCTCATCAGGCTACCACTTTTTCAGGGCCAGCAGAGTTCACAGAGCAATGACATTGGCTGGGAAGGATCGAGCTCTTCCCCCAGTTTACAGGAATGGGAGGCAGCCAGGACTCTTGGCAGCAGCATCACTCCTTCCTGCCTCCAGCTCACTGCACCAACTTCCACTGATCACCATTTATTTAAACAATTGTAAGAATATAGGAGATCACCTATATTTACATAAGGAGAAGTGATCTGTCTATAAGATGAAAATGATAGCTGTACAGATTAGTGTTATGTTTGGCGGATCGTGGGCCCATCCCATAGCCTGCTACTCCAACTGCCTGTCTGGCCTGACTATGTGCCTTCCCGATGCCACTTTTCGCCTGCTACTTCCGGTGGGCTCTACACAGCGTTCTCTTCTGACCACAGCAAGAAGCCATGCTGTGCTGCTCCAGCTATCCTCTCCCCGGTGTGGCAGGATGCTGCTGGGACATCAAAACCTAGGCCGCCTTCGTGGAAGCCATCTCATCTGCTTCACTAGGCATTCGCACAGCCAATTCCCCCACATTTAAGGGTCAGTGGCAGAAATGGCCATGCAGCCCCCTCTGATGACATCACAGGATGGGTCCTATATAAGTCTACCACACATGCTCCTCCAGTGCCTTGGCAATAGGTTGCTTCTTTGGAGTAGTGCTTTCCCTCAGCATTTATTGCTCCTAATGTCTGTTCCTGGTTCCTGCTGTATTCCTGGTCTCCCGTGTCATGGCCCTGAGTTCTCAGATTTCTAGTCCATCCTCTCATCAGCTTCCAGTGTTCCTCTTTTTCCTGTGTCCTCATCCTCCTCCTCTTTGTCATCCTCCTTGGATTGATCTTCTGACTTTTGACCCTGAACAGGACACCGGACTCGATTCTTCTCTGCCTGCCTTTGACCACTGCCTGGACACTGATATTACTAGTGCTCTGCTTGCCCCACTCTCCACCTGACCCTGGCCTGTCCTCCCATTGCTCTCTCAGCATGCTGGCCTGCAGTGCTTCCCATCTGCATGGACTTCCATCATCGCAAAGGCCCCCACCTAAGACCAGCTGGCCTCGGCACCCGAGGGCTCAACAAGGGGAACATGGGCTGGTATTGGTGAAGCTCCAGTTGGGCCTCTGCTTCCGCTGATGGTGGAAACCTGTGGGGTTCCTCCTCGCAGGTAGCACAAACACCCCCTTTGTCCAAAGGTCCACATTCTAAACAGATTGCCAAGGTTATAGACTTGGCAGAGCTCACTGCCCTTCAGGCCATTCTGGGCCTATCCCACAAGATTCAGTAACAGCAAGACTTCGTCGAGGCTCTGGCTGCTTCCATGGAATGCCTCAACACCCAGCTGGATGCTACAGCATTTAGGTTGCACCACCCTCACCAGTAGTGATTCCCTCTGCTCCCTCTACAAGTCACCCCTCTATTCCTCTGCTAGCACCTCCCCATTATGCCAGGGATTCAAAGCAGTGTCAGGGCTTTATTAACCAATGCTACATGCACTTCTTGCTCCAGCTGTCTGTATTTCTAGACAAAACCAGCAAGACCACCTTCATTCTGTCATGTCTGGATGGTAAGACCCTAGCATGGGCATCACTACCCTGGAAATGCTCTGACCCACTTCTTCAAGACCTGCAGCAATTCGTCTCTTTCTTCAAAACAATTTTCAATGACCACCTGGCCACCAGGCTGCTTCCAGTGCAGACCTCCTCCTCTTACACCAGGGGAATCAGTCCCTAATGTACTATGCAATCAAATTTTTAATCTTAGCAATGGAACTCAATTGGAGGGAGGACTGCATGTGCAACAATTTTCCTTAAGGGGCTCTCTTCTTGAATCAATGATGAGCTGGCAGCTTAAGCCCTCCCAGAATCTTTGGAGGCCCTCATTGATCTGGCAGATTGCCATCTCCAGGAGCATGGCCAGGAGTTCTGCCTGCCTCGCAAGTCCATCACCTCTAGGCTTAGCTTTTCACCACCACTGATGCCATCCACTTCAGGTCCACCCCCAGTTGGGACTGAGGAGGAACCGATGCAGAGAAATGCCTATAGCATCATCAGGCTAAATTATGCCTGTACTGAAGTCGAGCAGGGCACCGTATCACACATTGCCAGATCCATCTGGGGAAACTCCTGTGCCTAGGGTCCATCAAGGGGCTGACCCTAGGCTTTATGACTCTGGCTCCCCAACTGACATTTCCCATAACTATCACCACAGCTAACCTGAGCTTCCCTGTCCTGGCCGTCGTGAACTCCAGTGCCAATGGAAACTTCCTTTTGAAAGCCCTGGTGGACCATCTGCACATCCTGACCATCCCCAAGAAGTTTCCACTTGTCATCTCCTCCATTCATGGAGACCCATTACCTGGAAGAAGTACTCTCACTAAAGTATCGTTAACCCTGTGAATTGGTGCACTACACACTGAGCAGATCTTATTCCATGTCATTTACAAGGCAATTCATCCCATGGCTTAAACTCCATTCTCTGCAGTTTGACCAGACCTCTCTGCAACTCTCCAAATGGGGTCCCAACTGCCACGACTCCTGCCTAGAAAATGTGGAGGTTCCTACATATCTCGCTTTGGCAGTCATGGTACCCGGTGTTTCTTCACCGTACACAGATTTCTTGGATGTCTTCTCTTAGAAAAAGGCAGCATGCCTACCCCCTCATAGGGAATTTGATTGTGCTATTGAGTTGTTGCCTGATGCCAATCCTCCATGTGGCAGAGTATACCCATCATCAATCCCAGAGACTAAGACAATGTTGGAACACATTCATGAGAATCTGGACAGGGGGTTCACCTGCCACTCCACATCTTCAGCAGGTGAAGGATTCTTCTTCATTGCTAAAAAGGATGGAACACTCCATCCCTGCATTGATTACTGGAGCCTCACAAAGAATGGTCGATACCCATTGCCTTTAATCTCAGAGTTGTTCAATTGCCTGCAAGGAGCAAGGATCATTACCAAGGGATGGGAATTACAACCACCTCGTGATGCCATTCGGGTTGTGTAATGCCCTGGCAGTCTTCCAAAAGATGATGAATGAGATCTTAGAGACCACATTTACACCTGCATTGTGGTGTATCTTGATGACATCCTCATTTTTTCTAAAGATCTCCTCACTTATCGTCATGATTTCTGCCAAGTCCTTCAGTGCTTCTGCAACAATCAGCTATTTGCTAAACTGGAGAAGCATCTGTTTGAGAAGGAAAGCCTTCATTTCCTAGGGTGCATTGTATCCATTAAAGACTTCTCTATTGACCCAGACAAACTCAAAAGTATTCATGATTGGCCTCAGCCAAATGGCTTGCAGGCTCTACAGTGGTTCCTGGACCTCACCAATTATTACAGATATTTCATCACTACCTACTCCAAAATTGCCGTTCCTCTTACTGCCCTCATGTGAAAAGAGGCTCATGTCAAGATCTGGCGACCCGAGGCTGTGACAGCCTTCAGAGACCTGAAGGACACTTTCCTATGAGAGCCATGTCTGCATCATCAAGACCCTACTCACCCCTTAATTGTAGAAGTGGATGCCTCCTCAGTGGGGGTAAGAGCTGTCTTAAGTCAGCACTCATCCAATGGTACCCTATATCTATTCTCCTTCTTCTCGGGGAAATTTTCCCCCGCCAAATACAATTATGGAATAGGTGATAGGGAACTCCTCACAATCAAGTTAATCCTAGAAGAATGGCATCACTGGCTGGAGGGTTCAATTTCAGATAAATATCTACACCAATCATAAAAATCTGGAGCACCTTCAACACGCTCAACTTTTAAATGCTCGACAAGCCCGCTGGTTTCTATTCTTAGCCTATTTTGATTTTGAGCTGAGGTATCATCTGGTGCTCAAGAATGCTCAGGCAGATGCAGCTTTCCACTCCTTCCAGCCAGAGGACATTCCAGAACCTCTTCAGCACATCATATATCCAGCTAGAGTTCTCCTGTCCACCTCCCAGACTGTTCTTCCAGGGAAGAAAGTCGTTCCATGCAGACTCCATGAAAATTTATAAAAATGGACCCATGACTCCCGTATAGCAGGACATCCTGCTGGGGCCCAAATGCTCACCCTTCTCCAATTATAGTATTGGTGGCCACAGATGCATCATGATGTCTGAGACTATGTGGACACAGATGTGTCCACATAGTCTCAGATGTCTGAGACTATGTGGACACACAGCAGAAACCCTTGTCGGGATGACACTGGGGCTGTTACAGTCATTGCCAACACCCAGGAAACCCTGGACCTACTTGTCCACCGACTTCATGGTGGATCTCCATCTCTCGAATGGCTGCTCCATCATTTGGGTTATGATTGACTGATTCTCTAAGATGGTGTATTTCATCCCACTTCCTAGCCTTCCCACAGCTCCAGAACTCACCTGGCTCTTCACTCAGCACATCTTTTCACCTGCATGGCTTATCCTGCATGCTGTCAATGACCAAGGCTCCCAATTTACAGCCCAGTATTGGTGGTCTCTGTGTAAAAAACTGAATATATCACTAGACTTCAGAATGACATACCACCCGCAAGCCAATGGTCAGGCTGAATGGACCAACCGTACCTTAAAGAGTTTTCTCAAAACCTATACCAATAACAGGCAGGATAATTTGTCCTTCTTTCTGCCATGGGCAGAGTTCTCCTACGACTCCCATGTCTGCACAGCCAAAGGGTCTTCACCCTTCCAAATCATGTATGGTAGACAACCACTACCTCCATTGCCTATTCCCATCATGGTTCCTTCGTCTGCAGCCCAACTGATGGCTCTAGAACTCCAGGAACTCTGGGTATGTACCATGGAGATGATACAAAAAGTGGCTGACCATTCCAAGAAAACTTCTGATGCTCATCATAGGGCCGCACCCCAATTCAAGCCAGGAGACAGTCTGGCTTAGCACCCACCACATTCAGCTTCAGTTACCATCTATGTGCCTCACTCCCAGATATATTTGGGCCTTTTCCCATCCTCAGGCAAATTGGTCCATTGACCTATCTGCTACATCTGCTTACTTCCTTAAGAGTCCAAAACGTCTTCCACGTCTCCCTCCTGAATCCATGAATTCTCTCGTAGCCCTCTCATAAACCACCCAAACCACAAGAAATCTCCTCCATGGATTATGCTACTTATTAGATAAAGGAAAGCCCCAACATCTGTCGATGAGGCAAGAAATGGGAGGAATTTAACTCCTGGGAGGTTTATGGCCCTGAGGAGAACAACTGGGAGCCTGCTTCCAATATTCTAGATAAAAGTCTCCTGAAGGAATTTCATTCCATGAATCCCAGGAAACCTAAACTCTCATAGAGGAGGGGGTGCCTTTACTTTCAGCAGACCACAGGCCTATCCCATGGCCCACGGCACCTATATGCCAGCTGGACTTGACTCTGTCCCTCCCAGTGCTGAATCTCTCCTGTTGCTTCCGGCGGGCTCTGCATGGCACCTTCCTCTAAGCAGAGCAGGAAGCCGCGCCATGCCGCTCCAGATTTCCTCTCCCTGGTGCAGCAGGATGCCACTGGGACATCAGGGCCTGGGCCGCCTTCCTGGAAGCCATTCCGTCTGCCTCTCTAGGGTGTGCATAACCAATTCCCCCATATTTAAAGGGCCAGTGGTAGGAATGGCTTGGTGGTGCCCTCTGATGACATCACAGGCTGGGTCCTATATAAGGCTACTCCACCCTCTTCTGCAGTGCCTTGGCAATAGGTTGCATCTTTGGAGTAGTGCTTTGCCTCAGCGTTTACTGCTCCTGACATCTTTTCCTGGTTCCTGCTGTGTTTCTGGTCTCCTGTGTCATGGCCTTGAGTTCTCGTCTTCCTAGTTCATTCTCCTTGTCTGTTTCCAGTGTTCCTCTTGTTCCTGTATCTTCGTTGCCCTCCTCCTCTTCCTCATCCTCCGTGGATTGATCTTCTGGCTTTTGACCCTGGACAGGTCATCAATCTCGATTCATCTCTTCTGCTTTCGACCACTGCCTGGACACCGATATTGCTAGTACTCTGCCTGCCCTGCTCTCCACCAGACCCTGGCCTGTCCTCCTGTTGCTCCCTCAGCATGCTGGCCTGCAGCGCTTCCCACCTGCCTGGACTTTCATCATTGCAGAGGCCCCCACCTAAGACCAGCTGATTCCAGCACCCGAGGGCACAACCTAAGAAGAACATGGGCTGCTGATATTGGCAAAGCTCCAGTTGGGCCTCTGCTTCTGCCAGCTCTACCTGTCAATGGTGGGGACCTGCGGGGCTCCTCCCCACAGGTAGCACCAAATCCCCCTCGGTCCAAGGGTCTACATTTTCAACAATTAGAAACAAGCAAGTTTATATTTGTTGGATTTTGAACTAGTGACTACAGATAATAAGCCATGCTTCACTGAAAGCTACAGAAACTTTGAAAACTCTTATTTGAATGGTACTTATTTTCCAGGTACTGAAGGCTTAGATATGCCTAGGGAAACTCTCATTGGTATAGAAGGAAAACCACTCCTGATAGGCCCTTTATTTAAACACAGGACTTGTAAGACAGCAATGTGTTGCGTGTCCCCATCGTTGCAGGCCCGCGACTGGGCCTACTCACCTCCGACACCAGGCTCCCGGACATGGCCCGTCCTCTCTGACAGCGGTGGCCAGTCGCTTGCGCTCCTGCACCCCCGCTGCCTCCTCGGTCTCTCCCTGTCCCTCTGCGGGCTCCTCTGGCTCTCCCTGTTCCTCTACAGACTCCTCCAGTTCCCGTGGGTCTCCCCACGTGTGCCACGGGGAGACGCCGCCATCCAGCAACCTGCTTCCTCCTAGGCATGCGCACACGCACCTCTTCTATTTTTAAAGGAGCCACAGTGGGAATCCTACCCGCAGCCCTGGATAATGACATTATCGGGCCCTGCTACTTAAGGCAGGGCCAGCCACTCATTCCTTGGCTTGGCAACAGGTCTCCACACTTGTCATGTGCTCGTTGCTTGTCCTAGTTCCTGATTTCATTCCTGGTTCCTGTCCCTGACTTTGTTCCTGATTCCAGTTCTTGACTTCGTTCCTGGTTACTACCTAGCCTTGCTTGGATTGATTTCTGGCTTTGACCCATGCTACGTTTGGACCTCACTCAGGACTGACTTCTGGCTTTGACCTCTGCTTCATTGGAACTACGTTCAGGACTGACTACTGGCTTTGACCTCTGCTTCATTGGAATTACACTCAGGACTGATTACTGGCTTTGACCTCTGCTTCGTTGGAAATACGCTCAGGACTGATTACTGGCTTTGACCTCTCCTTCATTGGTCTATGGTCAGGACTGATTCCTGTCCTTGGCTCTCGCTCTGCTGTACCTCGACTAGCTCTTCCACCTGCCCTGACTCCAGCCTTTTCCTGACCTCACCTTCGGTATCTCCTTGGATTTGGCCTTGTCAGGCTTCGGGCTTCTTCTGCCCGGGTGTCACCTGCTCCTGCTCCTGGCCCATCCTTGGCACCCGGATCTCTGGATCCCTACCTTATCTGGACCTGCTTCGGTCCCTCCTATACCTCTGCTGGTCCCTGGCTACCTGTTACAACATCCACCGAGAGTCATCTGATGTAGGCCCGCCTAAGACCAGCCGGCCCCGGCACCCATGGGCTCAACCTGTGGGGAATGAGGGCTGGTATTGGTGAAACTCCAGTCGTCCTCCGTCTCCTGGTCTACTCCGCCTCCCGACGGTGGGGATCCATTGGGCTTGCCCTACAGGTAGCATCAACCCTACCTCAGGCCTAGGGTCTACCACCAGTGCAACACAATGTTGGGACTTCCTGTCTCAGTAGCTGGGTTTGTGCTTTCTTTTTTCTATCCTGGGCTTTGTCTACCTGTACCTCTGGTCTGGATGTCTATCAGAACCTTGTTTATAGGTTCTTTACCTCCAGTCCAGAGGGTCTGCAAACAGGTAGCTTAACTTCTTTCTTCTTGCCAGTATCCTATGCTTTTGACTGCACCTGGTAATATTCCAGGGAATCTGTTAGTACTGCTTATGTAACTAGCCTCTCAGACTATGACAACCAAGTCATTACAAGTAATACATATTGTAGCTGCAAGTCTGACTTGTCACTATGAGAATGAGGTTCAAGGTCATAGTGCCAGGACATTCTTAGTATGGATACTGTTTTAAGCCTCCAGTGCAAAATACACCTCTGTGGATGTCCTAGAATAGATGTATGTCCCAGACTTCTGGGTGCTACCTCTATTTCAGAGTTACTCTTGCCATTTCTTTCCTAGGATGAATTATTCTCAAAAATTCAATTTCTATCTATTCTCCAAATTTTTACCATCATTAAAATCATCCCTAGATTGTAATTGTCATTTGTGTTTTTTCTTTGTGGCCTCCTCTGTTTGCATTTACTGTTGTGTGCAGTTCTTTCTTTTCATTCAAATACATATATACCATTTTTAGACATCAATGTTAGAATAAGTCTGATAACAAAATAAATTAGTGATAATGATAGCTGTACCCAGGTATAGGTAATGGGAAAGACTACTATGTTTTGCCAACATATTAAATGCAACATGCATGCCTAAGTGTAGTCCTGTAAGTTATGCTGGGAGCAGTGATCTAAGTCAGTAAACTTTATGAACAAAATTAAATGCAGGCTTTCAGTTCAGCATTAAGGGATGGGTATAGGATAGAACAAATGGGTTTCTGCTCTACAGCTTCTTTATACTCATTAAAACACATTATGTTCACTCATGGGTATCACAGTTAATGATGGGACATGCCATTTACATGAAGTATGGCAGGTTTATGACTCTCCGATCTTACCGCACTTAGTGACCTTTCTGTCTGTTCTGTGCTAGCTGGTGCATAAAAAAACAAACATGATGGGTACCATAAGAACCAATATATTTTGTCTCACTTATATTCATCAAATATTTTGGAGGCAGAAAGCAAATAATGTTAAATCATGAATGAGGTAAGTCCAAAGGCAGTCACACTTGTATGATGCGCAGACTTGTGGTTGTTTGTTTCAATGATGTAATTGTCTGGCTGAAATCTAGCTGGATAAAAAAGAGGCATTCTAGAGTTATAACTGGGAGGAGCTACTTATCCGGACAACTTAGCCAGATAAGTATCTATATTCAAACTTATCTAGTTAAGATATCCAGATAACTTTAGACCTGCTATTGAGAAACTAAAGTTAGTCAGTTATCTTATCCAGTTAATTTTAAACTTATCACACTACTGAATATCCTGGCTAAATAAGGCGAATAAGTCTTATTCGGCTATTTTACAGCCTAGATTCATCAAAACACTATCAATATAACAGAAATAGCATCCGCAGTATAAAAATGGGCGTGGTTAAGCTAATTTACTGTGTATCATGTCGCATAGGTAATTTTCACAAAGCACGTTGCATCAGTGCATTGTGCATAGTGTCAGCGCATCACATGTCATTTTACACAGTGGAAGTTGATTTATGCATGGTGCATTATTTTCTGGTTTATATATATCAGCTTCCTGCAACTACCTCTTTGAGAGTATGTAAGGCATTTGGAGAGAGGAGAGGAGAATAGGTGAGTTAGTGGTAATTGGTAGTTGGTTGGAGTTCTGAGTGAGTGTCCTGTGGTTTGTTCTTTATCTGTTTCCCTTTCCCTTTGTTTATTGTCTTGATCTGTGTGTGTGAAAGTTTTTATTAATTTGTCCAGTTTGTCTGTCTGTCTTTGTGTTTGGGTGAGGTGTGGTGGTGAGGCCGAGGAGGAGTTGTGAGGCATGGTGGTGTTGAGGAGTGAGAAGGATGGAGCCTGAGAAGCGTGGGGAGAGAAGAGAGGACAGGAGTCAGGAGAGGAGGGGGAGGAGGGAGGAGAAGAGGAAAGAGGATGAGGGCAGGAGTGCTAGGTGGAGGAGTAGGAGTAGGGGGACAGGGATAGGAGTAGAGATAGGCAGGAGGGTAGGGATAGGAGGAGATGGGAGGTGGAAGGGGATAGATAGGCAAGTGTGGAGGGAGGAGGATGGACAGAGAGGGCAGAGGGGAAGGGAGTTTGTAGGGCAGGAGCAGGAGGGGGGAGGAAGGGAGGGAAAAAGGGAGAGAGGAGTGGGAGTGAGAGTGAGGAAAGGGAGGACATATCTGCAGAAGTAGAAGTGGCACCCCATTCTGGAAGCTAGGCAGAAGGGTGCATTTGTCTGAGGAAACCATGTGGCCAGGACCTCAAGGGTATCCAATGGCCATATCTGGTGTACCATTGCCCAGGCTATCTCCAGTCACCACAGCATGAATCAGAGTGGGGAGTAAGTGGCCCATAGATAGCATGACATAAAGGCCCAATTGAAAATCAAGGTGTCCAATAGGAATACATTTATTTGGCAGACCAGAGGAGGGGCCCCCTGTCTGATATTGCTTACACCAAGGGAAGAGTGCCTCATAAAACAGCTGGGATCAGATGTGTTCAAGGGAATGGCTGAGCGGCTGGACACCACGTGAGCCAGAGCCAGTAAGTTTACCTCACCTGTAAATGGCAAAGCTGCTACAGTTGTCCATAACATTGGGCATAAGATGCTCAAATTGATTGAGATGCAAAGTGCGCATCTCATGTCAAATGGTACATGTATTTCTTGGCTTTGGTACTTATGTCTTCTTCTTTGTTTCCAATTTCCACAGTTCTCACCCAGGAGACTTCTGGTCCCAGCGATCAAGCCCCAGGGACCAGCAGCGCAGCAGCACTTTTCCATGCCCCCTTGTTGACGGACACACAGACACAGATCAGCGAGAAGGAGGAGGAGCATTAGCCTCCTGAGCACAGCCAGATGCAGGAACCCCTCAGCTCAAAAATTCCATTCAATGTGAGCCTAAGTATATCAGCCTTCATGGAGGAACCCAGCCTGCAGTGGGAGCCAGTTGAGCCACTTCAATCTCTGTCCAGATACCACGTCACCAGCGTGAGGCAGCAGGCCCTCAGGAGAAGTAGCCCACTGGCCCACTCATGCCACTTTTGGAGGCTGAAACATCAGTTTGTGTCAGGACCAGCACAGTACCAACACTGACACCAGCACCGGCACCAGCACCAGCACCAGCACTGCCACTGACAGCAGCACCAACAGCCACCTTAATGCATGATTAGCTGGAACGGCTAGAAAGGAGGATTGGGGTATACCTCCATGACATACGAACGGAGCTAGTGTGCCTGAGTAGGGCTGTCAACAATCAAACCAGGCCCTGTGTGATACAACTGCAGCACACACACAAGTTCTGACAAAGGTGGTGACATCATTTAACAACATGACTAGCATGTTGACTCAGATATTACAATGTATGCCCTAGCCCCTGCGTGTGCTTTCCCTAACATCCCAGGACTTCATGCCCCACAGCAGTCCACAACCCAAGAGACAACCTAGGAGTAGGCCCTCCAAAGACATGCCATCCAAGTGGAAAGCCACGCCATGGCAAAGAGCCATGAAGGAGCAGGATTGAATGCCAACTAACAAGACTTGTCCAAAGAAGCCTGACTGGGCCTCTGTGCAGAGTTTGTGAATGCTAGATGTAAGAACCTGCGGTCCCCTCCTCACTACAGAATTCCTGTGCCAGCTAGATGTAAGAAGACTGCTGGGCCCCTCCTCACTACAGAGTTTCTGTGATGGCTTGCTGAAGGGGATGGTCTACTGTCTGCCACTGTTGTCTTGCTGTCTAGATCTAAAGCCCTCCTCAATGCTCTGCCCATTCTTCAGTCACCTAGGTGCAATCTGCATTCACAGTCTAGCTGCTGGCTCTTCTTATCATGTCTCATCTGCTCCTGATGCTGGAATCTGACTCATCTTATTTCATCTTTTCCTGCTGCTGTCTCCAAGCTGGTCTCATTTCATCTCAGCAACTCCTGCTGCTACCTCCATGCTGGTATCTCATCTCACCTCAGCTAATCCTGCTGCTGCTGCCCCTATGCTGCTGTGTCTTCTGCAGGGGTTCCTTCCACCATGGTGCTGTGTCTTCTCCTGGGGATCCTGCCTCCATGCTGCACTGTCTTCTCCATGCACACCCCTAAATAACAGGACAATTAGGCCCACTTCAGGTACTAGGTGGAAAAGCCTCAGGGTCCGGGGTAGGGGTGGAATGTGTAAACTACAGGCAGATATCTGAGATCTAGCACTGGCAAGTTTCACAAACCACCCCACCTCCCACCCCCACCCGACGTAAGGAATAAACTGTGAAAGCCCTAGGTGGAATGTTATTTGACTATGTATAAGGCCATTTTCTCCCCATATGATACTATAATATCTGAAGCACCCCTAGTAAAGAGTGGAAGCACAGGCTTGCTGGTGTCCAAAGGCAGTGTGTGCAAAATGGATGAATACACACTGCGTGCTCTGGGATCTGCATACGTATGGTGATGGAGGGACCAACGAGGCCATCAACCTCAGACCCAGATCTATATAGAGGCTAACACAGCATGTCACTCATCCAAATGCACACACTACACATATCTGTTGGCCCATAGTTGGGTACAGACCACCTCCTGCACTTTGTGCATCTACATAAGGCCAATGTGTAGCTTCATGCCCTGTTCCTAATCAACTATCATTGATGTCTGTGGTAGCCTGGTCCATAATTGCTAATGAGGAAGTCAGAGTCCTAACTACTCACAGAAGATTATCTACACCTGCCAGCATGACACTCATCTGTGAGAAACATATATGATAAGTACTTTGTCAGAGGTTCTGACATGGGCCATTTAAGCCCTCATGTGGCACTAAATTCTTATCTTGCAAGAGGCCAACACAGAAAGTTCCTAAGCCATCATGCCAAACACATGAGACTTCTGAGAGCAATTGGCCTATACAATCAGCACAGTGGCAGGTTTCAGAATGAGGCTCCTCAGGTCATCAGCTGACAACACTTTCTATAGCCTTTATGCTATACACAGAGCTGATGATAGAGAGTATCTCAGCATACCTGCCTTGCTGACCACAAATTGTAAAACTGACACTCAGTACATGAGACACAGCCTATAGCAGAGCAACTCTTCCATCTTGGCCACAAGTCACAGCAGCCATGTGGACCAGCAAGGCTTCCAACCATAAAACACCTAAAAGGTAGTGATTCACCTTGATAACTGTCCATTCTGCAAGCTATTCTCCCCAGGAATCCTCAGCCTATGTGCTTTAAGGGTGGCCACAGATAGGATAAGGAGTAGGGATGTGAATCGTTTTTTGACGATTTAAAAAAATCGTCAGATATTTTTTAAATCGTCAAAAATCGTTAGAGTGCGCGAAACAATAGAAATTCCCCCAATTTATCGTGAAAAATCGTTAATGGGGTTAGTGTCCACTAAAGGGAGTTATTTGGGGGGAGGGCGGGAAAACCGGCACACCAAAACTCCTCCTAAACCCACCCCGACCCTTTAAAACTAATCCATTACCTTCCCCCACCCTCCTGAACCCCCCCAAAACCTTTTAGAAATACCTGGTGATCTACTGGGAGTCCCGGGAGCGATCTCCCGCTCTCGGGCCGTTGGCTGCCATTAAGAAAAATGGTGCCGATGGCCCGATAAAAAAAACCCACCCTGACCCTTTACAAATGACCCCTTTGCTTCCCCCACCCCCCAAAACCTTTTACATGTACCTAGTCTTGTGGGGGTCAGGAGGGTCCCCCAAGACTTGCCAAAAGTCCCTGGGGGTCCAGCGGGGGTCCAGGAGCGATCTCCTTCACTCGGGCCGTCGGCTGCCAGTAAGCAAAATGGCGCCGATCGCCTTTGCCCTTACTATGTCACAGGGGCTACCGGTGCCATTGGTCAGCCCCTGTCACATGGTAGGAGCACAAGATGGCGCCGATGGCCATGTGACAGGGGCTGACCAATGGCACCTGTAGCCCCTGTGACATAGTAGGTCAATCGGCGCCATTTGATACCGGCACGGAGGGTATGAGTGCAGGGGATGGCTCCCAGCCCCCTCCCTCCCCGCTAGACCACCAGGTACATGTAAAAGGTTTTGGGGGGGTTCAGGAGGGTGGGGGAAGCTAAGGGCTCAATTTTAAAGGATCGGGATGTGGGTTTTTTTATCTGCTCGGGCCTCAATAAAAAAAAATTAGCGATGTGAATGGGAATCGGAACAGATTCCGATTCACATCTCTACCGATCAGATTTTGTTCTCCCTCCAGCCGAACCCGATCGTTAAAACGATCGGGCACACGATTCACATCCCTAATAAGGAGTGTAATTGATAGTAGCTATCACAACAAACAAACTGCTCTGCATATTTTCTAAGTATTATTTTAAAAACACCTTTCTTCTGAAGCTATATGCAACTGTCTATCTTCATGCTTACACTGTAGAATGTATTTATTCATGTATTTATATTTAGGGATGCAATTTTTGAAGGTATTGTATTTTATTGATCTATTGGATTGTTATTATGATGTATATGATTATTGTATTTTGTTTGATGGAAACTTAGGGTCAGACTTTTGTTTGACCCTAAGCAGATGGTTTATAAGTGTAACATAATATAACATCAACAGACTACTGAACATTTACACTTATTTGCTTTATGTTTCTTATTTTCCCAAAGCATTTGTACATACAGGAGGTAAATTTTAAACTATTTTTTTGTATAAAAATGCATTTTAGACATATAAATGGACTTTTACAAATTGCTACTTTTAGGAGCAATTGAACCTTTGAAAAGTCACTTCATAAGGCTAATTTCCAAAGGTTTTACATGCATAAATGCATTTAACATATGTACCTGGACTTTTGAAAATTGCAGTGATATATGTTACCTTTACATGCGTAACTCCTTTTAAACTCACCTCCGAAGACATTAACTTTTAAACAGGTGCACAGGTGCACATGTAAGCGTGTTCGTCGTCTCATACCTAGGGTCATAGCCATTTTATAACATATGCGTGTATATGCGCACATGCTATAAAATAGCCTGAATACTTGCACATCTGCTTGCAATTTTAAATGGATGTGTGCCTATGCACGCAAATGCCGCTTCTACCATGTAAGTGGTAGAAAGGGCACATACGCGCCGACGCCATTACCAGTTTTCCCAGTTTGTTCCCAATTCGCCCAGGTAAAGGTTAGGATTTCCAATCCCCCCTAATTTAAAAGCCTCCCTTCTCCCCTGTTAGCCCAAACCCTTAAAACCCCGCCAATCTATTTATCTTTATTTTATTTTATTACTTACGCGTCCTACATAGCAAAATTTATGCGGCAGGGATCCCCAGCATGCACCTGTGCATGTAAGTATTTATATACTAATTTGAAGTTGAAATCCAGGAACGACCGTACCCCGCCCCTTTTTTGGAACTTTTCATTTCTGCATGCAGCAGAAGATATGTGCATACTCGGGTGGCTTTTGAAATCCGCTCTGTGAGTACCAGCCCAACATATTCGCAAATCTCCCAGTTTTGGTCCACATTGGCCTATTAAAATTCACCTTTAATTGTTTATCTTGTGATTCATTAGCAAATCATAAGTCATAGTTTCGGAACTTTAGTTATACTTTTTGGGAAACAAAGCAAAAATGTACATTAGTTTTTTGACATTTACTGGAACCAAGAAAGGGCTGGGCAACTGCTGTAACATAATTCAATTTTAATTAATTATCTTGAAACCAAAATTAAATGTAACACTTTGCAATAACAAATAGCTGTTTAATAATACAGATTGATGTAATTATCTCACTGGAACTGATCATGTTTTATTTTGTTGGTTATTATCTTTGGAGTAAAAATATGCTTTTTTTGGAAACAGTAATTTTTTATGCTTCTTTTATGATGACCATTTTGGTTAGAGATAAATCTTTTAAATGCCCTATCTTGCCATTCCAGGGATCTTTAGGAAGACAATTTATAGCACATGAATCATTTGAAACAAAAGGAGAATATTTATAATTTGCCCTTGGCTAAGAATTAAAAGGTGCCAACTGTTTAGCTAATGATCATTCAATGTGATAAATTTCTCTCCTACATTTTCAAATTACATGCATGGAGCCATGTGGAATTATTCTTTTAAGATGTTTCTTAAAAGAAGCTAAACTCAGTGAATAGGGATAGGCAAACCTGTACAGACTTAGTGTGAATCAATTCCAAATAAGGATTATTCAGTACAACTTCAAATTATCTCAGTCATAACTGACCCTTTGTTAGATGTATTCAACTTGTCACGTTTGAACCAACCCTTACCCATCTGATTCCTATTTTTTCCCTCTGCAGAATAGGGACAAGAGCAGCTCTACATCAGACAATCAAATAGCATCTACCTTTTTTAATAAAACTACTAAAAGTTGTAAATCAGATGGAAGACCTATTTAAATCAGGAGAGATTTCTTATCCTTATATGCCAAACCAGCAAATCTGTCATCTCACACTGGAAATGTGATCTGGCTTGCATTAAAATGCAAATCTACTCACTTAAAAAAATGAAAAATTAACTAATTTGGGAACATCTTACTTGGTAATGAAAATTCTCATTGTCAGCTGAATTGAGTTATAGTTGAATCAATAATCCAGTGTAAAGAACAGGTCAGAACAAGCCTGCCTAAGATGAAATAAAAGAGGAAATGACACTTGATCCACTCATTTATTTATTTATTTATTTATAACTTTTTATATACCGAGGTTCAATTAACAGGATTAATTATCACTTCGGTTTACATTACAACCTGCAAAAAACAACAGTGACAAAGACTTGTCTTACATTTTAACAAGGTAGAAAAAAACCTGGATAACATAACTCGGGTGAAAAATAGGTAACATGGTAACTTGGGTGAAAGCAGGTAAAGGATCAGATGGTAATCATGGCTTGGGAAAAAGCCAGGAACTTAATTATGGGGGATTCTGAGAGCCTCATAAAGAGAGAGGTAACCTAACAAAGCGGACTAAGACCATGGCGGAAAGGAGAGGTTATGAGAAAGCTTGTTCAAATAACAAAGTCTTAAGTCTCTTCTTGAAGGAGAGAGGACATTGATCCAGCCTTAGATCCGGAGGGAGCAGATTCCATTGTTTGGGACCCGAAGCGGACAGAGCTCTTTTTCTGAAGGAGGACTTGATGATAGGTGCTTGAAGAGTGCCTCACTGGGCTAGTCTTAGAGGCCGGGCGGAGGTGTGGATTTGTAACGGTATTGTAAGATCCAGAGGAGTGATGTTGTGTATGGCTTTGTGAGTGACTGTTAACAGCTTGTGAAGGATTCTGAATTTAATTGGAAGCCAATGTAATTTCTTTAAAATTGGAGTGATATGGTCCCTCTTGTTGGATTTTGTGAGAATCCTTGCAGTTGCATTCTGTAGCAACTGTAGGGGCTTGAGTGAGATATCTGTCAGACCATTCAGAAGTGCATTGCAATAGTCAATTTTGGAGAATATGATAGATTGTAAGACTGATCTGAAATCGTAGAAATGGAGGAGGGGTCTTAGCCTTTTTAGAACTTGGAGTTTAAAGTAACACTCCTTTACAGTATTGTTGATGAAGCCTGTGAAGGTCATTTGGCTGTCCATGATTACCCCGAGGTTTCTGACCTTGGGTGAGAATGAAGGGAACACTGGATGATGAAGGTTGTTTAGCGGTATGTTGCCATCTTGCGTGATTAGTAGAAGCTCTGTCTTGTCGGCGTTGAGTAGTAAGTTGATCTTTGAGAGGAGGTTGTTAATGTGGGTAAAACAGGTTTTCCAATGGAGAATGGTTTTTTGCAGCAATTCGGTGATCGGTATCAATATTTGTACGTCGTCCGCATAAAGATAATGGGTAAGTTTGAGCTCGGATAGAAGTTTGCAAAGCGGGAGAAGATAGATGTTGAAGAGTTGGGGATAACGATGATCCTTGTGGAACTCCTAGGGTAGAGATGAGAGGAGGGGATTCTTTGCTGTTAATTTTGACTTTGTAATGCCTATTCTGCAGGAAGGAAATGAACCAGTTTAGGACAGTGTTTATGATGCCGATCTCTGAGAGCCTTGCAATGAGACACTGGTGGTTCACTGTGTCAAATGGGGCCGATAAATCTAGGAGGATGAGCAGGCAGGGCTGTTTCATTTCAAGGTTCATGAGGATATTGTCAGAAAGAGAAATGAGGAGGGATTCCATATTTCTGGCTTTACGAAAACCGAGTTGTGCTGGAGAGAGGATATTGTTGTTGTCCAGGAAGTCGGAAAGTTGTTTGTTGACTACTCTTTCCAGTACCTTAACGATGATAGGGAGGTTTGCAATCGGTCGAAAGTTTGCTGGGTTGTCTGTGGAGAGGTTTGGGTTTTTTAGAAGGGGTTTTAAGATAGCTAGTTTGAGAGGGTCGGGGACATGGCCTTCTGCTAAGGAGGCATTGATAATTTGCGAGATAGGCTTGGAAACTTCGGTGGCACATGTTATAAGAAGGTTGGCTGGGATCGCTTCAAAAGGGTGAGAGGCTGGTTTTAGTTTCCTCAGTAACGATTCTATTTCTAGAGAGGAAGTGGATTTGAATTCTTCCAGGCATGTCGTATGAGGCGAGGAGGCAGTGAGGGGTTGGTCCTTCTTATAGGGGTTAATCCTTCTTATAGGGGTTAATCCTTCTTATAGCAAAAACTAAATTTGTTATAAAAAGGTAAGAAAATGAGTGAATCAGTATCATAAACATGACAGCACGATAGTACATAATAAATTTGTTCATAGATGCTATTGACAAAGGTAGAAACAACCTACATTTCAGATCACTAAAAAGTTAGATTTGCAAGGAATTCTGTAGGTAATATGCAGGCAGCTTTTGGAAATCTGCAGGCAACTCCATCTCCATGTAAAGAAATGGAGCTGCCTATGGGAAACTGAATATTGCTCACAGATTGTCCCTGGGAACATGAAACATAACACTGGAAATTATTGAGCATCATACATATATTATGTTGATTATCATAATTTTACCATTAACTATGATTGCAATGTAACAAGCTGTTCCAAAAGAAATTGGTATGGCAAATATTAATTGCTTTCTATTTCTCTCTGTTGCTCCATCTTCCTGAATGTATGGAAATAAAAGTTAACAAAAATTATAGGGTAATACCTATTTATTGGACTAACAATATATCTTCACTAGCTTCTGGGAGCTATTATTCCCTCATTTGGATCAAAATAAAATTAACAAAAAAAATGCATTAGAAAATATAAATGAATTATCAAAGGCCTTCCAATGACAGTGAGAAATGGCATTCTGGGTCCCCTGGATCATGCTTCTCTCATTGGCTCGGGTGTGAGGCAAGGCTCTCAGAAGAACTCAGTTCACTTTCCAGTGAGACAGTGGATGCTAGGGATGTGCATTCGTATTGACCGCATATGTAAAACGCTACTCATATTTTTTTTTAACTTAAAAAAAGGATTCGACATATACGATCGGATTTCCCACATAGCCAACATAGCTATGTTGGATATGTGGGAAATCGCGATTGTTGAGCCAAAATAAAAATTTAAACCCCCTCACCCTCCTTAATCCCCCCCCCCCCCCAGACTTACCACAACTCCCTGGTGATCGAGCGAGAAGTGAGGACGCCATTTCTGCAATCCTTGGCGAGAAGCATGTGACGTCGCGCCACGTCGAGTGACGCGGCGCCACGTGATTCCCGGCGAGTTCGCGCCGGAAGGCTCGTTCGGCCCAAAAAGAACTTTTGGCCAGCTTGGGGGGACCTCCTGACCCCCCCAAGCTGGCCAAAAGTTCCTTTTGGGCCGAACGAGCCTTCCGGCGCGAACTCGCCAGGAATCACGTGGCGCCGCGTCACTCCGACGCGGCGTCACGTGATTCCCGGCGAATTCGCGCCGGAAGGCTCGTTCGGCCCAAAAAGAACTTTTGGCCAGCTTGGGGGGACCTCCTGACCCCCCCAAGCTGGCCAAAAGTTCCTTTTGGGCCAAACGAGCCTTCCGGCGCGAACTCGCCGGGATCACGTGGCGCCGCGTCACTCCGACGCGGCGTCACGTGATTCCCGGCGAATTCGCGCAGGAAGGCTCGTTCGGCCCAAAAAGAACTTTTGGCCAGCTTGGGGGGACCTCCTGACCCCCCCAAGTTGGCCAAAAGTTCTTTTTGGGCCGAACGAGCCTTCCGGCGCGAACTCGCCGGGAATCACGTGACGCCGGCGTCACTCGACGTGCCGCCAACGTCACATGCTTCTCGCCAAGGATTGCAGAAATGACGTCCTCACTCCTCGCTCGATCACCAGGGAGTTGTGGTAAGTCTGGGGGGGGGATTAAGGAGGGTGAGGGAGTTTAAATTTTTTTTTTGCACATATGGACATATACCCAACTCATTTAATTTTTTTTATGTCCATATTGACCGCAAATGGGACCCCCTTTGGACATATGGACATATGGACATAAACTTTTGCTCTGCACATCCCTAGTGGATGCATAGTAGGATAAGAAACTGAAAGTCATAAAATTGTACAATAAAGAATACGTTAAGAAAATGAGCTTGTAAAAGTCTGTATATCACAGAGGAGCTATGCAAATACATGAATGAAAGGTGAATTAGCAGAGGGGTAGGGTTTTTGTGAGTGACAATGATTGAATGTCCC
This sequence comes from Rhinatrema bivittatum, assembly GCF_901001135.1. Taxonomy (NCBI): domain Eukaryota; kingdom Metazoa; phylum Chordata; class Amphibia; order Gymnophiona; family Rhinatrematidae; genus Rhinatrema; species Rhinatrema bivittatum. The sequence continues at coordinate 55,165 of NW_021820894.1, read as the reverse complement.
TAGTAGGCTCAGGTTGTAATATTCCTTTACTACTTAGCTTTCCATAAACAAAGGCCTGCAATTCATGTCAGCATTTTCTTCTATTCTCATGGTCTGCCTTTACAGTGGCCTTTTCTTTTAACTTTTTAGTTATATTTTCAAAAATTACAACAACCAAGAATACACTTGTAAAGGAAATGGACAGAATATAGAACATTATAAAACAGTGTAAAGAACAGGTCTTTCTTTCTTATGTTCTTATACCAAAGAAGCTGCATACCCAAATTTCAGAAATTATACGTCACCCTTCCAATCAAGTTCCCAGTATGAGTTGGATAAACCCTCATCCAAAGACCTGACAGATCTAACAGAAAACAGATATCAAGAAAAAAGAAAAAAGAAAAAAGAAGAACAAAGATTTGACAACTCAGTGGCACCACCTATCCAAGGAGTCTAAAAGAAACACATCAAGGTGCTATCAATTCCACCGCAGAGGGTATTACAGCAGGAGAAGCTTGAACTTTATCACACAATTAAGTTGGGTCAAAAAACACATATTTCGCATTCTGGTACTTAATAATATAATTGCAAGGAAATGTTAAGAAAAACATCACTCCAACCTGCAAAATTCTAGATTTCAGAGTAGAAAACAGATTTTTTTCTTTGTGTGGCCTTAGCTGTTATGAAATGAGTCAATTAGTGGACCCTTGGGCCGGCTGATTGGAGACAGACTCCAATAGATGATAATGAGCCGGGAGGTGGAGCTAAGCTGGAGCGAACTGGCGAAGTCTTCACCCTGGAAACCTGAGACCCCCCAGGAGAAGCCCATAGGGGTCCGGGTCGCTGGGACTTAGGAGATCCGGCGAAGTCCGAGGGTCGTGGCTGGCTGAAGACAGGAGAATCGTGGAGAAGTCCAAAGGTCGTGGCTGGCTGAAGACAGGAGAATCATGAAGAAGTCCGAAGGTCGTGACTGGCTGAAGTCAGGAGAATCGTGAAGAAGTCCAAAGGTCGTGGCTGGCTGAAGACAAGGAGAGTAGTGAAGAAGACCAAGGGTCACGGCTGGCTGAAGACAAGGAGAATCGTGAAGAAGACCAAGGGTCGTGGCTGACTGCAGGGGAACACGCCAGAACCGGAGCCGGAAGCTGAGCACGGCTGGACCAAGCAGGTACCGGAGCTGGAAGCAAGGCACGGCTGGAACAAGCAGGAACCGGAGCTGGAAGCAAGGCACGGCTGGAGCAAGCAGAGACCTGAGCTGGAAGCTAGGCACGGCTGGAACAAGCAGGAACCAGAGCTGGAGCAAGGCACGGCTGGAACAAGCAGGAACCAGAGCTGGAACAAGGCACGGCTGGAACAAGCAGGAACCAGGGCTGGAGCACGGCACGGCTGGACAAGCAGGAACCAGAGCTGGAAGCAACTAAGCACTCAAGAGAGCGACCTCGTTGCAAAGGCAAGGTAGGAGAGACAGACGCCGGTTTAAATAGGGAGCCGGCGTCTGACGTCAAAACGGGGCGGTTCAGCACTTCCGGGTGCTGGACCTACAAAAGCCGTCCCCTCGCACGCGCGCGTGCGTTCCCTGGCGGGGGGAGGAGGTCAGGCACGAGCCCTCAGCGGCGTCTCCACGTGGGGAGAGCCGCTGCCACGCGGTCGAGTCGGGCCCAGGAGCGGCGAATCACGGCGGGCATGGGGGAACCGGAGACAAGGTAAGGACCCAGTCGCTAGCCTAGCGACCGGGACCGCAACATTAGCCACATCTGGAAAAATCTGTATTTTTGTATTTTCAAAGAGCAAGCCTTTATTTCTAAAGAAAGTCTTAGTACCCAGTCTCTATTAAGTTCCAGCACAAAGTTGACAGCCACAAGCACAGAGCAAGCCCCAAAGGACTCAAAAAGCAGACAATTTAAGACTATCAGAGGATATAGGTATAATGACGTTTGATGCAATAAGCTTAATCCCCTTTTCTTGCAGCATTAATGGTAAAAATGCCAAACATTTGTTTCACAAGGAGTGCATATATTAAGCATATAAATATCTTCGCACCACTGCAGTGCGCCAGCTGCCAGCTTTCGCACCAAATCGCACCACCGTGAGAGGTGGTGCGATTCGGTGCGCTACTGCTGACGATAATGTTAGAAACATTATCGCCGGCAGCGAAAACACCGCCAACTCCGCCCTCCCCGCCCCGACTCCTCCCAACCCCCTCCCGACTCTTCCCATCCCCCTAATTTGCATCATATCGCATGCGAAAAGGCCCTTTTCGCATGTGATATGGCCTTATCACGTGCGTTAGGGCCCTAACGCATGCGATAAGGGCTTAGAAAGTAGCCCCCTTAGCCGGATATGACTTATCTATGTAAAAGTCATTACTTAGTCTAAGTTATATCCAACTAAGTTAGACCAGCTCTATGGAAAGATAAGTTAACTAGATAAGTTGTACCATTCCGATCTTCCCACTGCCTACCCACAAAGTTCTCTGGCTAAGAGATAGCCAGATAAGTGACTTATCCAGGTTTTAGTGACCAATGAATGTAATCAGATATTGAGTGGCCACTAGATAGCTGGATAAGTCCTACTTATCCAGCAATTGAGCTCTGAACACACTTTGAATATCAGGCCCATTATTATTCCATGTTTATGTACAATTCACTTATGGGGAATATGGAGAGACCTATACACAATCAAGCTTTCAGAAATTCATTCCAACTTATTTCAGATTCAAAATGTCCCCCATTTGAATTATAATGTAATAGTACTAAATATGTTCATGGAATTATCCTATGCCAGAAGGCATCTTTGAAGGAAATTAGAATATTAGAAATCATATGGCTGAAATCTGTAATGATTGTAAGAGGGAATGAATATTGTAATTTCAACTGTGTAAAACTCCACTCAATACTCATCCTTGTATAGTGTGAGCAGACAAAAACTAAACTAGAAATCACAAAAATACAGACTCCATATGCAGTAAAACAGTTATAAAACAGAAACATCACCTTTCCTCATAATAAAACAAACAATAAAAACAAAAAATATAAAACATCAATCATATTAGTAAAACCATATTATTAAAAAGAATAAATATTTCAAAACAGTTGATGAATAGAACATCTCAAAATTAAAAACTCATTTACAAATGTTTTTAAATTTCCCAAACACTAATAAAATATTTCAAAATAGCAGATACATCAAATAACTCGTTATAACTAAAACTAACAGGATTTTTTAAACAATTCCCTGCTTTCCATTCCTGGCAACTTTTGATTTCCAGTCACCCTGAAATTGTTGTGGATTAGTGGGGGCGAGAATGAACAAATTTTCCTGTCTGTAATATATACACACACTTTCTAACACACACTTGTTTATTCTCTCATTATCATGCTCACTCACACATTCCCTCTCTCTCTCACATTCACTCTCTCTCTCTCTCTCACATATGCTTACACATATATATGCTCTTTCATACACACATTCTCATGTTCTCTCACACATACATATACACACACATGATCTCTCTAACATGCATACATGCTCTCTTACTCTCACGTATATGTTCTCTTGTATTAAAACACATGCAAACTTGCTTTTTTTTCTCTCTCTCTCTCATACTCACACACACACATACAAACATGATCTCTTTTATACACGTGCTTTCTCACATACACATGCTCTCCCTCTTTCACATGCACTTGCACTCACACAGACATACATACTCAGGCCCAGTCTCTCCCTGTCTTCTTCAGCTGCCATCATTTGGTTGGCTTCTGCTGGCGGCCTTTGGGCATCATCTTATTTTTGGCTACTTACGGGTTGTATTCACCTGCATACCCGGGACCTCTCCTTTTCTTTGCCTGCTAGTGGGTTCAATTCCACCAGAGGCCGTCGGGCCTGGTGTCATCTTTGGCTACCAGCAGTTTGGGTTCTGCTGATAGCACTTGGGCTTGGTCTTTTCTTTGGCCACTAGTGGGTTAGAATCTGCTGATGGCCTCAGGGCCTCTCATTTTCTACAGCTGGACTCAGCCAAGGCCTCTTCCTATTCTTTTACTTCTGTGTACTAGGTCTACCACCCTTTCTATGCCACTGTCAGGGGCAAGTACACAGCTTCCACAGTGGATTCCACCAGCCCTGCATCAATGTAAGAATCCATGCCCAAAGATTATGTTAGCCATGTGTTCTTACAACGCAAACTCATGTTACTGAACACCAGGTCCTAGCAGGTATTAAATATCATTAGCAAACACAATAGCGTGGAAGGTAGGCATACAGTAACAGTACCACATTATCGTGAGCTCACTAACCCCCTATTTGCTATGACATTCCTTTATTTGCACATATGGCCTTGCAAATTTATGTGTACTCATGGCATTCTAGGACTCCCTTTAAAATGAACAGTAAGGTCATCCTACATAGCTTTTTATTTTTAACATGCATAAGAAAGACTTAACATGCACGCTAATGTTTATTATATAGACCATCGTCTCAGGTTCATATTCTGTTAGGTAGTACTGGATGAGAGAATCATTAACAAGGAGTATCCTTGTAGGTCACTCTCTCTCCAGGACCTCATGTCATATAAATGTAACACATCATTTATCCTAAGAGTTAATGTAATAGTGTGAGAGCAATAATTATTTATAAGGACAGAACAACTCAGTAATCAGACAAAAGAGTATTCAGTTAGGGGTAGATTTTAAAAAGAACGCGCACACTTCCATGTGCGCATGCTACCTGCCGCGTGCACATAGATGTGCAATTTTATAACATGTGCTTGCTGGTGCGCGTATGTTATAAAATCCCGGTTGGCGCATGCAAGGGGGGTAGAATTTCACTAATTTGCACAGTGATGCATCATCGGGCTTCCCCAATTCCCTACCCCATACCCTAACCTCCCATCCCCTTCCCCTCTCCTACCTGCCACCTATCCCTATCCTAGGTCCCCCCATTTTTTTAACTTACATTTTGCTCCTGCAAAGGAACTGTAGCATCCTGCCAGGACATGATCCCCCAGCACAGTGGAAAATGGCCACTGTACCAGGTGCCTCTAGCCCCACCCCTCCCCACCCCTCCCCACCCCTGGACTTCCCCTCTGCCGAGGCCCAGCTCTTGTGTGCATAACAGGGGTTATGCGTGGGGGCCATTAAAAATATACTTATTTATTGTATATGAGTAAAATTGATCAAATCTTTTCTGTTAAATACAGAAAAAAGAAAATAAATGGTTAAACTTACCTACAGATTCTAATACCATGTCTCGGACTACTATCCCCTGTCGCATCAGAGATGACATCAGTAGCAAGCTCACAATTCATATCATATTTATATGTTTTCTTTATTTGTTTAAATGTATAGTCTTATAGACTAATTTCTCTGAAACCTGTTGTGTCATTTCTCTGAAACTTATATACAATGTCTTATAGAGGTTCCTTACAAATCTACTCCAAATCTATATACAGTGCTATACTTATCATCATCTATAGCTAGCTGAACTCTTAGTCTTTCTACATTGCTACAATACAGTTAGATTATTAAGGACTGATGATAAGGACTTATTCCTACATTGCAGTTATAATACTAATAGTGTATTTTACTAGCACAAAGTTTCTATTAATTAGGTACTGACCTATAAGCTACTTTTTATTTCTTTCAAAACCCGATGCTTTTCTTTAATGACAAAACAAATCAATGACTTACAAATAATTTTGTTTTGAATTGTTGTCCAGGAAACCTGCCAGCTCATCTCATATAATCTCAGGGAAAGATTTTGGTGGTTTCCCATCAGTAAGGGTTTATGAGAAACCTTATTATTTCTTATTGCTCTTTTACCATGTCAGAGGCTTCTGTCTGCATCGCTCTGCTCCTCACGAAAGGTGAATTGACAGGCAATGTTGGTCTTTTTTAAAGGGTAATGGGGTTTCTTGACATTTGAGACCCCCATGACTGTGATATTCCCCTTCCATGCTGTCAGATGCCTCTGAACCAATTAAATCTATCAAGGACTGTGCAGCTTTTACCTCCTCTATCGAACTCATGCGATTCCTGTTTAGGAATCTCTCCTGATCTGTTTCCTCTGAGCTGGAACCTTATCTACTATTAGTAGTTATATGGCCAAGGATTGGTTTTACATAAGATGGTTGGATTATCTTTCCTGATTCCTTAAATTTACTTTATCATTCAATTTAATCATATAAGCTTGTATATCTTTCACCTTTGGATCGAAAGGGAGTTTCATAGGGTCTTCTTCTTCTAAATCAGTATATTATTCCTCACAAATAAAATATCCTCCCCACAAGTAGAATAACCAGCAACATTAACCAATTGCAACTCTCTGTACACCATGCCATTAAACCCATAATCTCCAGGAGAACCAGAAAAGTAAGGTAATGCACTCCTAAACATTTCCTCATCTGTTAATAAAGGTGGATGTTTTTTTAACCATGATCCATACTTCAGTAAGAGTGAATGGGTCATCAGAGAAAATATTTCCACCTGCATTAATGTCATCACAGGGTGCTGTATAATGATCTGAAACCAAATCTTTACTATGCATCACTATTTGAATTCCCCCTTTTGTAAAACTGAATTCCACTGAGCCCATCTATGAGACTTTAGGACAAATGAAGACTGAGATCTGTGAGGATTTCTTCATAAAGATCATCGGTAGTGGTTGCCTATTGCAGCAGGAAAAGACAATTCTCACCCATGACTGTTGAGAATGATCTCCCACTCCAATAAGGAATCCACTTCTGTTGTGGTAGAACTGGCTAAGAACAGTGTCCTGTCCATCTGAAAAACATTGGCAGCTTTGAACCTGGTAGTTCTCGAAGAGTAGACAATACTAGTGTTGTGTTTTGGGCATTGAGGCGTGGGCCCTTGGTCGCTGCAAGAGATGGCACCTCCCACAGGGCGGAGCCCTGCGGGGACTTGCAGCGATAAGCTAGCTCTGAGCAGAGGATACAGAGAAAGTGAGTCTTTATTATACTGCAACGTAGATGGTAACCTGATGAACGGGCAATGATCCCAGCCAGAAGAGGAGATATCTGATGGCAATGTTACATCTGAAGGCTGCAGGGTGGAAAAGGCAGTTACTCAGTCTCACCAGGTCCCGAGAGAGAAATGGGGCTGGTAGTGGTCTGAGAAGTGGGGTAGGCTGAGGACCCAGGTCTAGATGGAAAGGCCAGCGAGAGTAGATCCATAAGAACATAAGAAAATGCCATACTGGGTCAGACCAAGGGTCCATCAAGCCCAGCATCCTGTTTCCAACAGTGGCCAATCCAGGCCATAAGAACCTGGCAAGTACCCAAAAACTAAGACTATTCCATGTTACCATTGCTAATGGCAGTGGCTATTCTCTAAGGGGCGGATTTTAAAAGGCGCGCGAATAGCCTACTTTTGTTTGCGCTCCAGGCGCAAACAAAAGTACGCTGGATTTTAGTAGATACGCGCGGAGCCGCGCGTATCTGCTAAAAACCTGGATCGGCGCGCTCAAGGCTATGGATTTTGTATAGCCGGCGCGCGCCGAGCCGCGCAGCCTACCCCCGTTCCCTCCAAGGCCGCTCCGAAATCAGAGCGGCCTCGGAGGGAACTTTCCTTTGCCATCCCCTCACCTTCCCCTCCCTTCCCCTACCTAACCCACCCGCCCGGCCCTGTCTAAACCCCCCCCTTACCTTTGTCGGGGGATTTACGCCTCCCAGAGGGAGGCGTAAATCCCCGCGCGCCAGCGGGCCTCCTGCGCGCCGGGCCGCGACCTGGGGGCGGGTACGGAGGGCGCGGCCACGCCCCCGTACCACCCGGGGCCGTAGCCACGCCCCCGTACCCGCCCCCAAAACGCTGCCGACACGCCCCCGAAATGCCGTGACGATCGGACCCGCCCCCAACACGCCCCCCTCGGAGAACCCCGGGACTTACGCGAGTCCCTGGGCTCTGCGCGCGCCGGGAGGCCTATGTAAAATAGGCTTCCCGGCGCGCAGGGCCCTGGTAATGGACTTCTCCCCCAAGAACTTATCCAATCCTTTTTTAAACACAGCTATACTAACTGCACTAACCACATCTTCTGGTAACAAATTCCAGAGTTTAATTGTGCGTTGAGGGTATCCGTGCCATTGGCCGGCCCCTGTCACATGGTAGGAGCACTGGCTGGCCGGCGCCATCTTTAAAGATGATTAATAGCGTTAATGGACTTCTCCAAGAACTTATCCAAACCTTTTTTGATCCCAGCTACACTAACTGCACTAACCACATCGTCTAGCAACAAATTCCAGAGGTTTATTGTGCATTGAGTGAAAAAGAATTTTCTACGATTAGTCTTAAATGTGCTACTTGCCAACTTCATGGAATGCCTCCTAGTCCTTCTATTATTGGAAAGTGTAAATAACCGATTCACATCTACTAGTTCAAGACCTCTCATGATCTTAAAGATCTCTATCATATCCCTCCCTCAGCCGTCTCTTCTCCAAGCTGAACAGCCCTAACCTCTTCAGCCTTTCCCCATAGGGGAGCTGTTCCATCCCCTTTATCATTTTGCTTGCTCTTCTCTGTACCTTCTCCATCGCAACTATATCTTTTTTGAGATGCGGTCTCACCATGGAGTGATATAGAGGCATTAGGACATTTTCCGTTTTATTAACCATTCCCTTCCTAATAATTCCTAACATTCTGTTTGTTTTTTGACTGCTGGAGCACACTGAGCCGACGATTTTAAAGTATTATCCACTATGATGCCTAGATCTTTTTCCTGGGTGGTAGCTCCTATTATGGAACCTAACATCGTGTAACTACAGCAAGGGTTATTTTTCCCTATATGCAACACCTTGCACTTGTCTACATTAAATTTCTTCTGTCATTTGGATGCCCAGTCTTCCAGTGTTGCAAGGTCCTCCTGTAATGTATCACAATCCGCTTGTGATTTAACTGAAGAGTTTACTGAAGAGGATGTTGGGGAGGTACCCGTAATGGAGAAGGTTTTCATGGGTAATGATTCAGATGGACTGAACCAAATCACGGTGAATCTAGAAGATGTGGTAGGCCTGATTGACAAACTGAAGAGTAGTAAATCACCTGGACCGGATGGTATACACCCCAGAGTTCTGAAGGAACTAAAAAATGAAATTTCAGACCTATTAGTAAAAATTTGTAACTTATCATTAAAATCATCCATTTTACCTGAAGACTGGAGGATAGCAAATGTAACCCCAATATTTAAAAAGGGCTCCAGGGGCGATCCGGGAAACTACAGACCGGTTAGCCTGACTTCAGTGCCAGGAAAAATAGTGGAAAGTGTTCTAAACATCAAAATCACAGAACATATAGAAAGACATGGTTTAATGTAACAAAGTCAGCATGGCTTTACCCAGGGCAAGTCTTGCCTCACAAATCTGATTCACTTTTTTGAAGGAGTTAATAAACATGTGGATAAAGGTGAACCGGTAGATATAGTATACTTGAATTTTCAGAAGGCGTTTGACAAAGTTCCTCATGAGAGACTTCTAGGAAAAGTAAAAAGTCATGGGATAGGTGGCGATGTCCTTTCGTGGATTGCAAACTGGCTAAAAGACAGGAAACAGAGAGTAGGATTGAATGGGCAATTTTCTCAGTGGAAGGGAGTGGACAGTGGAGTGCCTCAGGGATCTGTATTGGGACCCTTACTGTTCAATATATTTATAAATGATCTGGAAAGAAATACGACGAGTGAGATAATCAAATTTGCAGATGACACAAAATTGTTCAGAGTAGTTAAATCACAAGCAGATTGTGATAAATTGCAGGAAGACCTTGTGAGACTGGAAAATTGGGCATCCAAATGGCAGATGAAATTTAATGTGGATAAGTGCAAGGTGATGCATATAGGGAAAATAACCCATGCTATAATTACACAATGTTGGGTTCCATATTAGGTGCTACAACCCAAGAAAGAGATCTAGGTGTCATAGTGGATAACACATTGAAATCGTCGGTTCAGTGTGCTGCGGCAGTCAAAAAAGCAAACAGAATGTTGGGAATTATTAGAAAAGGAATGATGAATAAAACGGAAAATGTCATAATGCCTCTGTATCGCTCCATGGTGAGACCGCACCTTGAATACTGTGTACAATTCTGGTCGCCACATCTCAAAAAAGATATAATTGCGATGGAGAAGGTACAGAGAAGGGCTACCAAAATGATAAGGGGAATGGAACAACTCCCCTATGAGGAAAGACTAAAGAGGTTAGGACTTTTCAGCTTGGAGAAGAGACGACTGAGGGGGGATATGATAGAGGTGTTTAAAATCATGAGAGGTCTAGAACGGGTAGATGTGAATCGGTTATTTACTCTTTCGGATAGTAGAAAGACTAGGGGACACTCCATGAAGTTAGCATGTGGCACATTTAAAACTAATCGGAGAAAGTTCTTTTTTACTCAACGCACAATTAAACTTTGGAATTTGTTGCCAGAGAATGTGGTTCGTGCAGTTAGTATAGCTGTGTTTAAAAAAGGATTGGATAAGTTCTTGGAGGAGAAGTCCATTACCTGCTATTAAGTTCACTTAGAGAATAGCCACTGCCATTAGCAATGGTTACATGGAATAGACTTAGTTTTTGGGTACTTGCCAGGTTCTTATGACCTGGATTGGCCACTGTTGGAAACAGGATGCTGGGCTTGATGGACCCTTGGTCTGACCCAGTATGGCATTTTCTTATGTTCTTATGTTCTTAACTACTCTGAATAATTTTGTATCATCCACAAATTTGATAACCTCACTCGTGGTATTCCTTTCCAGATCATTTATATATTTACAAGCCGTTAAGCCCGTCACAACGGGCTACATTACATTTTTGTTTTCGGTCCATTTTCGAAAACAGCACCCTCCTACATTTTTTCTCCCTCATTCCCCCTTCCCCCTCAGTCACTCACCCCCTTCCCACCCCTCAGTCTTACTCACTCTCTGTCTCCCACTGCCTCCTTCCCCTCACTCTCACCTCCCTCCCCTTCCCTCAGTCACTCCCACCTCTCTCCCCTTCCCTCAGTCACTCCCCACCCTGTCTCAATCCCATCTCCCTCAGCCCTCCTCCACTCCCTTTTTCTCTGCTCCACAACTTCTAACCCTTCCACTTACTCACATCCCTGTCTCTCACCTCTCCCTCATTCTCACTCTTCCCCACCCCCTCCCTCCCTCCCACTCAGTCCCTCCCCCTCAGTCCCTCCCTCCCTCTCACTCAGTCCCTCCCTCCCTCTCACTCACTCAGTCCCTCCCTCCCCCCACTCAGTCCCTCCCTCCCTCAGTTCGTCCCTCCCTCCCTCGCTACTGGCCGCCGCTGCCGCCGCTCCTCGTCGTCATTCGCCGCCACCGCCGCTGCCGCTGCTCCTCGTCGTCATTCGCCGCCACCACCGCTGCCACCCGCCGCCGCTGCCACCGGACACCGCCGTCACCGCTGCCCCCCGACACCGCTGCCACCGGACGCCGCCCGCCGCCGCCACCGCTGCCGCTGCCGCTGCCCCCCGACACCGCCGCCGCCATGTTTTGTTTTTTTTTTACGCTGGCTAAGACCGACGTCCTTGCCCGCACATGCGCAGTAGAGCTGTGCTCTACTGCGCATTTGCGGGCCGTCGGTCATGGCCCATTTATAAGGTAGATTGAAAAGCACCAGTCCAAGAACCGATAAATGTTTGAAATTTTGTTGAGATTGGGAATGATTTATTGAGTACTTTATTATAAACATGTAGCTGTATTATTAAGAATGATAATGACAGGAACATAAGGCGGAATTTTGCTGTCAGTTTTATCTGCAAGGTCAGTATAGCTTCCATTCTGGGAAAAGCTAAATTTCTAAGAATGGAGTCTTCACAGCTTCTTATGTCACAGTACAGTCTGAGCCTGTATAATTTCCACAAACCTTAACTTCGGCTAATGTGTGACAAACAACACAGACTATGAATACACATTTTTTTGTTTGCAAAATATATTCTACCAATATCTTTAATACAAGTTGAAACAGATTTGTTACCCTGATATCCTGGTATGAACGCCTCTTTGCCTGTCGATTTTGTACTGCGCACTAATTTTGTATATAGTTATTGTTATAGTTCAATTACTTAACATATACCCATGGCATCTAATCATGGATGTTTGTTTTATGTAAGGGCTCCTCCCAAACATTATTTATACGTTGCCTAGTTCACTATATTATCTGTTTTATGTAAGGGCTCTGCCCAATGGTTTGTGTTCACTGTAAACCGATGCGATGTGCGAACGGTCATCGGTATAAAAGAAACATTAAATAAATAAATAATAAATTATGTCTCTATTATATACTATGAACGTCCCAATTTTGATAATATATATTTCAGAGATTAAAAATTCAAGCAAAATGCCTATTCCCATATTCTGTTACCTAGGTATGGAGTTTCTTTATCTCTATACAGGCCTACATGTGTTAGTCTATTCATTATTTTACTTGTGCATTTCTCATGTTTAAGGCAGTTTGTATTTCAGAAATATTAAAAAATATGCAATCCATTCTTTCATTAAGTAAATGTTGTTTCATATAACCAAGTCTAGTTCTGATTGCCTGGAGTATTTAAAAAATCACAAAGTCTCTTTACATCATGAAGTGTAGCTCCATATACTTGTACAAAGTGATCCTGTAGGATGTACACATACCTTGTGCCAATGCTTCATCATTTAAGTCAGAAATCTTTGTAATCAGCTGCAAAGCTTCAATTGCTTTCTCAGCCACTCTTTTCTGAGTATCCCAATTACTTATATATCGACTAGATTTTAAAGATCGTTCCTTTCTTGTTGCCTGTGGATTTCCAAGATCAGAATTTAAATCAGATATTTGACTCCTTGTATAACGATTGTGGTTGCTTTCTCCTTCTCGCTGTAGGGGCAAATACTTCTTCCAGCTCCAGTATTGCTGCATGGTTCATTTTTAAATTTAAAGTACTTAGTCCCATTTGTTGTAGATGAGTTTCAAAGCATTCAATCAGGTTAGCATGCTTGCAATGTAAATACAAGCTACGGTATATATACTCTGTTAATATTACTTATATTCTATTGTTTAATACACATAGGACCAGGGAAATAATTATTAAATCTCAACCATCCAAAATCAGGATATTCATTGCCATTCATCCATTTAGCATTATGATCTATTGATACATTTTCCTTCCAAAACCGACATGCATATGGATGTGCAGGGAGAGATTTAATAGTTTTTTTTTTTCACATTCTGACACTTTATATTGAATCTGGTGGTGATTAAGCCACAATCACTTTCATATAATCACCATGCGTTATTTGTGGTATTAGTCATCATTACCATCTCAGGATATGTGCAAAAGGTATCTGCTGACATTTATTGGAAGAAGCCTTGCCAATTTTTTAATTCCTCTTCTTTATTAGGCTCATCCCTTTTTAGGTTTTTTAATTTCAGTAAAAGGAGTTCTTTATTTTGGGCATATGTTACATTACAGTTCCACCAATTTCCGTAAAAAGAATGGTCACAAAATATAATGTTAGTGACATTCTGAACCCAGATAAGAATTTGATATTCTCCTGGCTTATAGGTACTATTATGATTTAAGGGATTAGGAGGATTATATCTATAGTCCTGGCTAGGAAGTCATTTGTAGCTCAAAGGACTATTTTCCCCTAAATAGGGTTTGAAATTGGACATTAAGCTGCTATTATTGTCCCAGCTGGCCAATTTCAGGATTGTTCAAATGCTATAATATAACAATGAGCAAACTGTTGGTAACATGCCAATTTCAGTATCTCTCCTGATTATAAAAAGAGTCTAAGGGTATATCAAATTCTAATACTGTTTGCTATAAATCTCTTAACTCTTCTTCTGCTGCGGTTGTTCAAGACCAGTATGGGTCTGCATCCCTAAAGTATGACCTATTGCTTCAACATCTACCAGGCTTATGGTTGATATGACCAGGATAAAGTTGAAAGATCAATCCTTGTTATATAGGTGAGATCTTAATATCTATAGATACCTGTTCCGTATGGATTTCTCTCTTTTGTCTATGTGTGAGTGTTAATGCATTCATCTGCTGTTTATATGAGCAATCAATAAGCTGTCCGGGATGTTTAATACTGGCTGTCCACTGCTATCTAAAAATTACCCTTAAATTTATATTGCAGATTATAATTACAGCTATACTCAAAACCAGCATTAAAAATGTGATTTTTGGGATGGTAGTACATAAGAAATAAAGTATATATTTTAGCCATTGTATTACAGTAGGCTTCTGGAGGCATATAAATCTCAACAGGTATGGAATTGGGCTCTGTCACTGAAGCTTCAAGATTTACTGTTGACTCTGTGGACCCTTGGGCCGATCGGAACCGATGGAAAGAGACTGAGAGGGTTCTCAGCAGTGATGCCGATCGGAAGGCGGCAGAAGCGGACTCGAGGATGGCTGGCTGAAGGAACCACGGAAGGCCCTATGCGACCAAGGGCTTGGCAGGAATTGGAGAGAAGATGAGACTGGCCTGGTGGTAGAAGATCTTCGCCCTGGAGACCGGTACTCCCCCGAGAGGAGCTCGTAAGAGTCCGGCCGCTGGGACTTAGGAGATTCACCCTGGAAGCCGGTGTCCCCCCAGGAGGAGCCCGTAGGGACCCGGCCGCTGGGACTTAGGAGATACCTCGGAGACGGAGTCCTGAAGAAGTCCAAGGTCGAGAGTCAGAGGGACGTCGCTCACCAGGCCGAGTCGAGTACCAGAGAATCACCGCTAGCCAAGCCGAGTCAGGAGCCAGAGAGTCGTTGAAAGCCAAACCGAGTCAGGAACCAGAGCGTCGTCGAAAGCCAAGACCGAGTCAGGAACCAGAGGATCAGAAGACAAGCAGGAACTCAGCAACTGGGAGCAGGAAGAACCTGGGAACCTCGTTGCAAGGCAGGGAGTGAAGGAACTGCAGGGCTTAATTAGCCCTGCAGCGTCTGACGTCACCAGCTGATCCTGGCCTGCTCCCGCGCTGGCCCCTTTAAATCTTGAGGCTCAGCGCGCGCGCGCGCGGCTAGGGGGCGGGGCCAGCCACGGGAGGACGCCAGATGCTGCTACGGCGCGGCAGCGCCGTACTCGGGGCCTGCACGGCCCAAGGGGAGCTCGAACCAGGCCGGGACCGGGTCGTAGGTAGGTGGCGGTTCCGGGGCTGACCCGGAATCGCAATATTTACTAGCTCCATTTCCTCTTGTTCCTGCCTTTTGTTTGCACAACATCCACTCTTGAATTGTCATTGCCATCCTGACCACCCTGCTGTTAATATGGAGTAATTTTCAAATTATCAATTGATATTGTCTGTTCCTGTCATTTCTTGTCCAATATCACAACAGTTCTTAGATTTATAACTTTAAAAATAGGAACATGTTTGTGCCAACGTGGACGTAGAGGTCTAAGAGTAGAAACCTTCTCCTGGATAAGAAGGCGAGGAACAAGTGAAGAGCAGGGTGGTGAAACATCACTGTCAAAGAAGTCCGCAACTCCTGAAAGAGAGACAGACAATCCTCAAGGCAGGAAAGGGAGGGCAACAAATCCAAGGCAGTATTTGCATCTACCCCAAACATTTTCATATACAGTGTAACCCCCTCTGGGCCAGGTAGATTACTGAGAACAAATTGTAGCACAGGGTTTAATGGAAACTACTACAAGTAGTGACCACATAACAATTTAGGGAGAGCTTGTTTTACACAGCAGTTTTCCATTTCATCTTGCTACTGCATTGGGGATAGTGAAAACACTGTATTCCAAAGTGATACCTATCACCTCTGCCCAGGACTGTTATATGTTTGTGATGTGAAAGCAGGTCCTTGGTCAGAGTGTAGGATTTTTTGAATAGCAACCGCAACTAATGAATTGAGAGCTTCACAGGTGTATTTAGTAGAGATGTGCATTCATTTTTGCCAAATTGGAAAATTTCAAAGAAATTGTCCAATTCAGCATGGGTCGGAGGGCTCGAATCCCGAGACGGATTTTCCCCGAACTTCGGGGAAAATGTGTTGTTCGGGTTAGTGCGGGGTGGGAGGGGCACATTTATTAAAAAAAAAAACACCAAAAAACCCACCCCCAACCCTTCAAATTTACTTAAGTACACAGGTGCTACCTGTGCTATTGGTCGGCCCCTGTCACATGGTAGGAGCAATGGACGGCTGGCACCATCGGTGCCATTTTGAATACTGGCAGCAGATCGCATTTGCCCTCACTATGTCACAGAAGCCGACCGTCGGTACCTGTGACATAGTGAGGGCAAAGGCGATCGGCGCCATTTTGAGTACTGGCATCGGCCGGCGTGCAGGAGGTCGCTCCTGGACCCCCGCTGGACTTTTGGCAAGTCTTGTGGGGGTCAGGAGGCCCCCCCAAGCTGGCCAAAAGTCTCTGGGGGTCTCAGAGCGACCTCCTGCACTCCGGCCGGCCGATGCCAGTACTCAAAATGGCGCCGATAGCCTTTGCCCATACTATGTCACAGGGGCTACCGGTGCCATTGTTCAGCCCCTGTTACATGGTAGGAGCACAAGATGGCGCCGATGGCCATGTGACAGGGGCTGGCCAATGGCACCGGTAGCCCCTGTGACAAAGGCTATCGGCGCCATGATGAAACCCGCACCGAGGGTGTGAGTGTAGGGGATAGCACCCGGACGCCTCGCTGGACCACCAGGGAGTTTTGGTAAGTCTTGAGGGGGTCAGGAGGGTGGTGGGTTGTAGTTAATTTGAATTTTAGCTGACACACGAATAGAAATTGCTGTATTAACGCATTGGGGCGCCATACGGCCGAATGCAACGTATCTGCTCCCCAACGAATCCAAATCACTAATGCAACGTATGGCGTCCCTCTGCACATCCCTAGTAGTCATGTCCCTTACTTGTATAAAGCTAAGAGATTGTCATATCTACTGATATTCTATTTTCTCAGATTTTTATCTAGATGTTTCTGTGCTGCTACTGAGTATTGGCATCGGACGGCAATTTTGAGTCTCAAAATGGCGCCGATCACCATCATAGTGAGGGCAAAGGCGATCGGCGCCATTTTGAGTATTGGGATCGGACGGCCAGCGTGCAAGGAGGTCACTCCCGGACCCCCGCTGGACTTTTGGCAAGTCTTGTGGGGGTCAGGAGGCCCCCCCAAGCTGGCCAAAAGTCCCTGTGGGTCCAACGGGGGTCCTGGAGCGACCTGCCGTCCGACGCCAGGACTCAAAATGGCGCCGATAGCCTTTGCCCATACTATGTCACAGGGGCTACCGGTGCCATTGGTCAGCCCCTGTCACATGGTAGGAGCACAAGATGGCGCCGGTGACCATGTGATAGGGACTGACCAATGGCACCGGTAGCCCCTGTGACACAGGCTATCGGCGCCGCGATGAAACCAGCAAACAAGTGCAGCGATGGCTTCCTGACTCCCCGCTGGACTACCAGGGAGTTTTGGTAAGTCTTGGGGGGGTCAGGAGGGTGGGGGGTTGTAGTTAATTTAGTAGTAACGTATTTACAGATCGACAACTTATTGAATTCTCCATACTTCCGCATGAAACAGAATTAACCCCCCACGAATACGTATCACGTATGCAACGAAAACCTTTTGCCTGCACATCACTAGTACCCCATACTACTGCCTCTCAGTCTCCAGCTGCTCCCACTATCTCCACAGAGAGACACTGACCTCGCTAGAGCACTTCGGGTTGTATATATCCCTTCTGTGACACATTCCATGATGATACTAACAGACAGGCCGATACAGAAAAACGCGCAGGAGCTCTGGCGAGCGCCCACTCTACCAGCGAGCGCACAGGCCACTCTCCTGGGCGCGCGATTCAGGAGGGTGACCTATGCAAAATAGGGCCCGTGGTAAAAGGAGGCACTAGGGACACTAGCGCATCCCTAGCGCCTCCTTTTTGACAGGAGCGGCGGCTGTCAGCGGGTTTGACAGCCGACGCTCAATTTTGCCGGCATTGGTTCTCAAACCCGCTGACAGCCACTGGTTTGGAAAACGGATGCCAGCATAATTGAGCATCTGTCTTATGACCTGCGGGCCGCAGGCCGATTTTTTTTTTTTTTACTTTTTTTTTTTACTTTTGGGGCCCCCGACTTAATATTGCTATGATATTAAGTCGGAGGGTGTACAGAAAAGCAGTTTTTTCTGCTTTTCTGTCCACTTCCCCGGCGCCGGAAGAAGTTAATGCCAGCCTTTGGGCAGGCGTTAATTTCTGAAAGTAAAATGTGCGGCTTGGCTGCACATTTTACTTTCTGTATCATGCGGGAATAACTAATAGGGCCATCAACATGCATTTACATTAGTTTCGGGGGGGTTGGACGCATGTTTTTGACGCACTATTACCCCTTACTGTATAAGGGGTAAAGCTAGCGCGTCTATAACGCGCATCCAAACCTGGGCTAACATAACCGGCCTGAGAAAGGGTTGCGCTTAGAAATGGAACATACCACATGCTCCTTACTCCAAATGGGGTCTTTCTAGAGGCGACACAGCTATTTATGGGGAATCTAAAGGGCATCTTCATAATAAAAAAGTGAAAGAAATAATTGGGACTTTTACAACCCAGGAATATAAAGACCAGTATATAAACTTCCTGTGACAGAATACTTGATTATGAAAGAAAAGAGTGCTGATGAATCTATTGTTCTCTCAGCTCTCCCTTAATGACTCAGGCAAGGACTAGAATTGATTACAGTTACAAAGCAGGTCGCTCATTTTCTCCTTTTTGTTAGAAGAGCAGGTATTATTCATGGAAGGAGGGACTGGGGGACAGGAAAAAGAATAAAGAAATATTGCAGCCTTAAAACTAAACTATGGAAATAAGTGCCAACACTTGTCAGGTCTCTGATCCTTAACAACTAATATAAAAAAATGAATGGCAAGTTGGCTGAAATTTATTACTGCTGGAAAAGTGAATTGTACTGTAACAGAGTATGTTTGTTCATTAACCATTAACTTTTCTGACATTTATTTACCTATCACCCATCATGAAACCTCCCCCATATTAGCATTACCAGCGTCTAGCTATTCCACTTCAAAGTCTTTCCATTTAATGGCAGATACTAGCAGTGAGTAAAGTGGCTATGTACAGCTGGGAAATTTTGATCTGTGTTTATTTGACATTTAAATACATTTTTGAAGGAAAATTTTACCTGCATGCACAGCAGGCAATTTTCAGACAGACAATTTACATGGGTAAAATGCTTTTTACCTGCAGAAATCCCTTTAAATTGCCCTCTAAAACAGGAGCAAAACTGTGGTTTATTTTGACCAGATAAATAAAACGGGATGGGTACCTGATTAACCCATTGACATAGAGAACACTAATCACTCAATTTACCCACCATCTGTGACTTATATTATTCTTCCAGACATTTTTCTTAGAAAACTTCAGTGATTAATATTATTCAAATCCTATGTTTAAAAGAAATGCATAAACTCAGACTGTGACCCTGCATATTGAGTTGCAGGTAGATAAATTAAACCCAGTTTATGACGGATTTTAGACTGCTTCTGTTCTGAGTCATGCTATACATTATCAACTTTGAATTCAACTATCATTCGGGCCGATACAGTAAGGAGTGGTAGGAAGAGCTGCGTTAGTGCCGGGCGCACCCGCGTTTGCCGCACGCACAGTCCGGCTCACCTACCGCTCGATACTGTATTTAAATAGCTTGCAAATGCAAGCCGCGTCCAAGAAGCGTCCGTGAAGCGTTAGGCCCGCGCAATCCATTTTACTGTATAGAGCGCTATGCAGCGCCTATACAGTATCCTGGGTGTGCTGGTACCTGTCATTTCAAATGACATTTGAAATGACAGGTACCAGGAAGTGGATGGTCCTCTCTCCCTCCCTCCCGAAGCAAGGCGCAGGGCTAAAGTTAAAACAAAAGGGAATAAAGTGTGATAAAAGTAAACTTACTGGCGGGAGCCGGCGGGCGCGCATGCTTCGAGGCGGGAGCTGGCGGGCGAGCATTCACTGAGGCGGAGGGAGCCGGCGGCGAAAGCTGCCTCCAACAGCCCCCGCCGGTGGTGAATGAATGCACGCCTGTGCAATTGGGGCGCTCAAGGCGTGACGTCACGACGTTTGGCATCACGGCGTGTGACGTTGGCGTTCGCTAATGCGCTGCCTTGAGCGCCCAAATTGCATTCATTCACCTTCGCCTGCGGGGGCTGTTGGCTCCCTCCGCCTCGGTGAATGCTCGCCCGCCGGCTCCCGCCTCAAAGAATGCGCGCCCGCCGGCTCCCGCCTCGAAGAATGCTCTCCCGCCAGTAAGTTTACTTTAATCACACTTTATTCCCTTTTGTTTTAACCCGGCTTCACGCAAGGAACAGAAGTTGCAATTGTTCCTGCCGTTAAGAAACGCGTTCACAAGAAGAAAGGAAACTTTTTTTTTGCAAGACTGGGGCAGAGCTGGGTTGCAGCTCCTGAGAGCCTGGGGGGATTGGCCCATCAATTTGAGAGGACTGGGGCTGCCCCGGAGACCGGCACCCATGGACGCGGCCAGGGCAGGTGAGCGGGGGCTGGGGGAAAGTTTGCCGCCTACCCTTACCCCTGCCTCTAACGCAGGGGTAAGGGTAGGCGGTAAGTTAGCAGGTTAAACGCGCGGGAAAAATGCAGGTTTAAAAAGCGATAATCGGGGCGCGCGTTACTGTATGGGAGGGAATAGCTAATCCGATCGTTTACATCTCATATACATGCCATGGGCGGAAAGGGTTACTCATTGAGTTAAAGAGGCGGTAAGGATGGGTTAAAGGGGATAGTGAATAGCAGGTTGGGCTAACGCAGGTTAGAAGCAGGGTAACCGCGGGTTAGAAGCTGGGTAACTGTGGCAGCACTTTACTGTATTGGCCTGTATATGTGGATATGCTAAGTTATTCTCCTGATATTACTATCATCTGGAGTTGGGTCAGGGAAACTGTGGGTGAATATGTTTCTATAGTGATGTTAGCATGAAGGATCCCTGATGTCTAGAAGTCTCCTCAGTGTCTCAGGTGCTCTCTTGCTCTCTTTCTCTCTCGCTCTCACCGTGACTAGTGCTGGTTTACTATTGCAGGAACTTTGGATACTGACTGAGAGGCCGATACAGTAAAGTGTGCTCCGATGGAGCGCACTGTTAGCGTGCTCTTGGACGCGCGTTTTCCCTTACCCCTTATTCAGTAAGGGGAGGAAAACGCGCGTTCTACCCGCAGCACCTAATAGCGCCCTCAACATGCAAATGCATGTTGATGGCCCTATTAGGTATGCGCGCGGGATACAGAAAGTAAAATGTGCAGCCAAGTCGCATATTTTACTTTCAGAAATTAGCGCCGACCCAAAGGTCGGCGCTAATTTCTTCCAGCGCCGGGAAAGTGCACAGAAAAGCAGTAAAAACTGCTTTTCTGTGCACCCTCCGACTTAATATCATAGCGATATTAAGTCGGAGGTCCAGAAAAGTAAAAAAAGTAAAAAAAATAAATAAATAAATTTGGCCCGCGGTTGTCGGGCCGAAAACCGGACGCTCAATTTTGCCGGCGTCCGGTTTCCGAGCCCGTGGCTGTCAGCGGGCTCGAGAACCGATGCCAGCAAAATTGAGCGTCGGCTGTCAAATCCGCTGACAGCCGCCGCTCCTGTCAAAAAGGAGGCGCTAGGGACGCGCTAGTGCCCTAGCGCCTCCTTTTACCAGGATCTACCGCGTCACCTAATTTAAATAGAGAATCGTCCGCTCTCCCGTGGACTTTACTGTATCGGCCCGTGAGCATTTCCAACTGTTAGGCTCATACTAAACTCCTCCTGGCTTGTTTATGTACTGTGTGGTGTAGATTTGATCCTTCTCTTCTCTCCAGCAATAAACAAACAAAAAGCTGTAACTGGCTCAACCACAGCTTCAGCCTGATTTGTCAGCAGTGCTCTTTTTTTGAAGAGTTAAGTTAAACGTCTTTATCCCACCACTTTTGGGTAGTGATTCTCCTGCAATGGTGGCTAAGGTGACTATTAGGATATGGGTTTTCTGGTGTTACTCTGGGAGCCACTAGGTCCACAAAAGAGGGGCTACAAGAGGAAAATGTTGCTCTCCTTCCTGTTGGGTCTTCCAAATTCAGGAAACAAGGGACTAAAACCCATCCAAACAGTCTCCCAGGGGTAGAGAGGAAAGGCAGAGTCTTTGAAAGTATAATGCTCAGCATAATTGAAAGTAAACTTAAAGGAAACAGTTTATGTAACAATTTGTCTTATAAGAAAATAACGTAAGTCTGTAGTTCCGATTCTTGTGAGTTTACAAAAGAAACATTTAAGGCAGAAATATTTTTTACAATAGAAAATAGTATTAAAGAACTCTTTTGTTTCCTATATCATCTTTCCTCTTAGGATTCTTATTCCCTGTCTGGTACCAGTACCTGATAATAGGGAACTCTTATCAGGTAAGTATTATTGAGATATTATGAGTTAACTCAATACCTTTTTTTGTCCCTTATTCTGCCCTTAGCTTGATGGACTCTCAACCTGGGGACCCACAAAGCAGTACAGTAAGCGGTCAAGAAAAGCCACGGATGTGAAAAAACAAAGCAAGACCGGATCCTTGGAAAGAAGATTTATTGATTGATTATATACGGTAGGGGTGTGCATTCATTTTCGATGTATTGGCAATCTGCAACATATATGTCCCTATTAGTTGTATTCATGGGGTCACGAAACGTATGGCAAACCCCCACAAATACAACTTATCTAACGAATAAACCACCAACCCTCCTGACCCCCCCAAGACTTACCAAACATTCCTGGTGGTCCAGCAGGGGTAATAGTGCGTTGAAAACACGCGTCCAAACCTGGGCTAACAGTGCGCTCCACCGGAGTGCACTGTACTGTATCGGCCTGTTAGTGACACGCTAGCTTTACCCCATATACAGTAAGGGGAAATAGCGTATCGAAAACGCGTGTCCAACCCCCCCCCCCCCCCCCCCCCCGAAACTAATAGCACCCGCAACATGCAAATGCATGTTGAGGGCCCTATTAGTTATTCCCGCGCGTTACAGAAAGTAAAATGTGCAGCCAAGCCGCACATTTTACTTTCAGAAATTAGCGCCTACCCAAAGGCTGGTGTTAATTTCAGCCGGCACCAGGGAAGTGTACAGAAAAGCAGAAAAAACTGCTTTTCTGTACTCCCTCCAACTTAATATCATAGCAATATTAAGTCGGAGGCCCCAAAAGTAAAAAAAAAAAAAGTAAAAATTAAAAATCAGCCCGCGGCCCATAGGTTGGAAGACGGATGCTCAATTATGTTGGCATCCATTTTCCGAACCTGTGGCTGTCAGCGGGTTTGAGAACCGATGCCGGAAAAATTGAGCGTCGGCTGTCAAACCTGCTGACAGCCGCCACTCCTGTCAAAAAGGAGGCACTAGGGATGCACTAGTGTCCCTAGTGCCTCCTTTTACCGTGGGCCCTAATTTGCATAGGCCACCCTCCTGAATCACGCGCCCAGGAGAGTGGCCTGTGCGCGCGCCGGGAGAGCGGGCGCTTGCCAGCTCTCCCGTGCATTTTTCTGTATCGGCCTGTAAAAGAGGGAACATGATTTGGTTCAGGTTGGTTCAAAAATATTTTTACACGCACAATGGCACACCCAGAGCTCGTAAGTGAAAAACAGCTTAAACTTACTTATAGTTCCTCTCCTCTGATATACTACTGTTCTCAGAGGTTTTGAATTAAAGCTGACCCAGAAATATCTCCTTCTGTTTCATATGAAATACTGAAAAGTCACTTAAATTGCACAGTCACTCTCATACCAGAATCTGAGTTATGTTCTTGTGCTGTAGAACTTCAGAAACCCATTATCTCTCCCATTCTACCAATTTATGCAGCAAAAGTTCACAGTGAGGTCAGTCTGAAAAGTTTATTTACACTTTTCAGTTAACAAGTAAAAATAATATTAACACAGCGTTTTTATACACCTCAATTTCTCATACTCAATAAATTTTCTCAATACAACAGTCTAACTGAACTATGCCAATGAAAATCTCTGCATCTTGGCTGTAATAATAAGTAACTGACTATTACTATACTTATGCGGCCACAATTCTTACCTGGATTGCTCTAATATGAACAAAATTTTTATATCACAATCTCATTCCTTCCTTTCAGTCACACACACTCTCTGAGTGAATTATCAAACAATTCCCTCTGAATTTCAACCTTTCAGACAAGCAAAGGGGCTCTATAAAAGGAGCAAGAACAGAAGAAGTCTGCCCTTCTCTCTCTTTATCCTGGCTCTCCACATGCAAAGCCTCTCTAGCTCATGTGGGCTAGCCATTAGCATATCTCTCAGCATGGAGTTCCCATAAGCCTTAGCTTTGGCAGGACTGACATAGCAAGCTGACAATCAGAATCTTCAGTCTTGTTCTTCCTGCTGAAGTCATTCTCCTTCAGTCCCGCTCACCTCTTGTAACTGGAGGTGAAGACAGAAAAGAAAACCCTCACAACTGATTCGCCCCAACTTCCCCTCCCCCCTTTCCAAGGCTTCAAAGTCCACTGGAGGTGTTATTTTCCTGCCATCACCGATAACAAGAGACTGTCTCTTTCTTCCTTTATTCCCTGCAGTTTGTCACTTAGAGACTCTTGTCACACAGATTCAGGTTCTTCTCTTTGAGTCACAACCACTCCTCCCTCCAGGCAGACAAACACCCAGAGGAAAGAAAGCAAGCCACATCCCAACAATGCTTTCCAAAGCCTCAGAACTCAGGTCAGAAAAAACAATAACAAATGTCTTTACCCTCTTATTGTATTTTTAACCCCTGGTTACACATCCAGTTTCTTTTCCAGACCTTCTGTCAAACTAGAGGTTGGAACAGCAGGTTAAGAACCAGGGTTTACATCCTGCTGCTGATTTTTGTGACCTTGGGCAAGTCACTTCACCCTCAGTGTAAAAATGTAAATTGTAAGCTCTCTGGGGATATGGAAATACCACAGTACTTGGTTTTAACTTACCTTGAGCTAACAATAAAAAAAATGTGAGGTAAATACTTTAGGATTTTTCCTAGACTCTCTTTCAGTTCTGCACTGAAATCTCTTCCTCCTTTCCTTCCAGGTTTGTGATCTCAGGTAGGCTGATGCAATAAAGTGAATGTAAAAAAACATACATCAAAACTGGGCACCCATTTTTTAACATGTACACATTCACCTCTCTTGGGAGCCCGATGCAACATGTAAATGAGCCACTGCGCTAAAATGGACACACAAGGGATAAATGGTGCGTCCATAGTGTGTTCTTGGCATCAGGTGCCCAGGAGACGTGGCTGCATGTGGGTTTCCAAAGCAGATGGTCAATTTACAAATATCCATTTTATCCTGTGGCAGCTAATTAACTGGCACAATGTACACACATGATATACACAGCCTAGAGCATGTATATTATGCATGAATATTGTGTGCACAGAATTTTTTTTCAGGCAAGCATTTTAAATTTAGCATGGTGCTGCTTTATGCAGTTCCTACTACTTAGTATTTCATAAGAACATACGATATGCCATACTGGGTCAGACCAAGAGTCCATCAAGACTAGTATCCTGTTTCCAATAATGACCAATCCGGTCACAAGTACCTGGTAAGTTCCCAAACATTAGATAACTCACAAGCTACTATTGCTTATTAATTACCGTCATATAAATTTATGGATTTATCCTCTAGGAACTTATCCAAACTTTTTAAACCCAGTTACACTAACTGCTGTAAGCACATCCTCTGGCAATGAATTCCAGAGCTTATATATGCACTGAGTGAAAATGAATTTTCTTCGATTTGTTTTAAAAGAGCTACTTGCTAACTTCATGGAGTACCCCCCTGGTCCTTCTATTATCTGAGAGAGTAAATAACTGGTGATACTCATTAAGAGGAACAGCAGAAAGCACCTAGCTCCCGAGCTGATGTTAAATTTGCATTCCAGATAGTAGTCTCATCTATATGACATTTACAGGTGATGAGCACTATTAGCTATGAGCGGGTTTGCATATCCCTTTTTTTGCATCAGGTGTTATTCTAATGTGTCCAAAATGCATGTCCAGTCACGGGTTAACCTGTGCACTATCCTGAGTGCATAATATTGCATTGGCCCCAGGGTTTGCTCTTTACTGCTCCAAAATTGGGAATTTTTTCTAATTCTTTTCTATCCCACTTCACAAGGTGTGGCTCCGCAGAGATGGTAGAGAGGTTATTTATTTGATTTATATTTCACCTTTCAGGCACTTAAAAGCTGATTACATGGAGATATTGCCCTGTCTCTAGAGGGTTCACAATCTTAAGGGCCAGATTCATTAAGGCTTTTCTCCCATTTTGTGTCTATGGGAAAAACCCTTACAAGGGAATTTTAAATCCTCAGCGTACACCAATACCAGCAGATATCTGCGAGCTTGCCGAGCGCATTT
Source organism: Rhinatrema bivittatum (assembly GCF_901001135.1). Taxonomy (NCBI): domain Eukaryota; kingdom Metazoa; phylum Chordata; class Amphibia; order Gymnophiona; family Rhinatrematidae; genus Rhinatrema; species Rhinatrema bivittatum. Next base: position 28,845 of record NW_021820894.1, on the reverse strand, counting down.
TCAGAACAGCCAAGCACGTATCTCTCTGTATGCACAGAAGTGCCGGGTGTCTGAGAAAGGGCAGGCCGGGGGAGGGCCAGGAGTGGGGTCTGGTGGGGCAGGGGTGGGACAGGGGCTGGCTCGGAAAGTGCCATTAAGTGCTGTCCCAGTACCATTAAGTGCTGTCCCATGCTGGCCGGTATGCAGAACTTACTTCTGCTCCTTACAGCAGGTAAGTTCAAAAACAAAAACATTTTGCTGAGTTAGGGTGGGTTTAGGGGTCAGGGAGGAGAGGGGAAAAGGGAAGAAGGATAGATAGGGGGTTAGGGAAGTTTCCTTTATTGGAGCGGACTGGGAGAGACCTGGGCAAAGGTCCGATCACATCACCGCTGTGTATTGCAAAATTCCCCCCTTGCGTTATAAAATTGGTGCATCCATTTGTGCACACTGCATTGAAAATGTACCTCTTACTGAATCAGGTAGTAAGTTTAATCTTGAGGCAAGGGTGAGTAAAGTGGGTTTGCTGAAAGTCACAAGAAGCAGCAGTGGGATTTGAACTGTGGCTTCCCTGGCTTACAGCCCACTGCTTTAACCAGTAGACTACTCCACCATTCTACATACCTCTGCCCCCCTTTTTCCCCACTCCTGTGCTCCACATCTGTACCAAGCACCCTAATCATTTCCAAAGTGTACCTCAGTTATGGCCTCCACCACTTCTGCTAGTTGGTAATTTTAGGCCTTGTCATCTTCAGTTTGCTTCTTACACATCCAATAATTACGCCAGTGCACAAACCCCCTTCTCTGTCAATTATCATTTAAATTAATTTCATTTATTAGTTATTTTATCTGTCTTTTACAAAAGCACTATAAAATGGGTTATGAAATAGGCAACAAAAGATGAATGCAATATGCATAACATAACTTATCAACAAATAGATTCACAGCCCTAAACCAACCTCGACCCATTCCCTCAGGCTATTCTAACAACTTCCACATAAGGCACTAAACCAGTAAAAACCAGAGTTTCCCAGTAATCCTTACCCTTATAATTACTCACAGAATTTGCCCCTAATGTGAGAGAGAGAATCCCTGACCCACAATTCCAGACCATTAACAGCCATCCAAAAAACAGCTAGAGGGAAAAAATAAATGCCTTCCTCCAACTAACCACTGCAAGGTGGCAAGTAAGCAACGCTTTCCTTACAAAACAAACGCTTTCCTTTACAAAACAAAAAGCCAAGATTTTATTTCCCATCTGAAAAAAGTAAAATACCCCAAATAACTTTAAAGCTGGGGACATTTACTCCATAGAAATGGAACTGTCTTGGAAAAAGAATGATTTCAAGTGAAAGCTAAATGGACATCTTACGGTGAAGACACCTGTAAAAGGATTCTCCTTGTGAACTTAAAAATGCCCAGGTACGTAGCTCTGGGTTTGGGATATCAGATTCCATCCCTGCAGGAGTTTAAAATACAGTGATCAGGACCTTGAAAACCAAGTTTTGCAGTAATTATCCTCACAGCCATCAAAGTAATTATGGCTGTACTAAAAAAAAAGAACTTAGCTTCCTATTTTTTTTGGGAAGTTTCAGTTTTAACCATGATCCCTTTAGGCAGGGCCACCACAACCTTCTTGGAAGCCCAATGTTTTGCTAAGGGCAAGAAGTGAAAAAAGAGTCCACACTACAATCAGATATTGGTACTATGTTTATCTGTTTTCAGTTCTCAAGGACCACTCTTATTATTTACCATTTCTCAAAGATAATTCTTTGAAACTTCAATTAATTCAATCCGTTTATTATGACTTGTTTGTGTTGGGTGTCTTACCAGGACTCTTCTATTGGAAAATATTCTAAGTACTGTTCAGCTTGTTTCTATCTAATCTAGCACTGGTTACTATTCCTGCCCCTTTCCTGCTACCAGGTTTCTGATGTTGAATCTTTTTGGGAAGACTGAAGTGAAAAAAGACATTAAATCATATTATCCTGTTCAGCATCATTGTACTACTTTCGACACTTCCTTCAGAAAAAAAAGCTTATATTTTTTTTGTAGTAAATGTATATGACCTTTTCCTATTTTTGTCCAATCTTTATCAATATCTTGTCCTCCTTTTTGCCTCCATAAGTTCCTGCTATTATCTGTATGCATCCTTAGTAATTTAGGAGGACAATTTTTCAAGGACCAAAAAGTTAGCTGGATAAGCTTATGCCTTAACAATACTACTATAAAGAAGCTTGCTCGGCAGAACTGGATGGACCATTTGGTTCTTTTCTGCAATAATTACTATGTTACTATGTAAACAGGGAAAATAGATTGTCATGTCTATAAGGAAGTGGACAAAACTGATTCCAAAACTATATGAATCATCTGCTCATAAGAGGGATGTTGGAAAAGACACTTTGAGATGTCTATATAAATGTCAGAAGTCTGAAAAATAATGTAGGAGTGTTAGAATGTGTGGCACTAGAGGAATCTCAAAAATAAATACCCATGTAATATCCCACGCACAGACATACCTCACAGGAAAAAGGGGATAGTGAACCAAAACTATAAAAGCCAAACTGAAGAACTATAAATGCTGCAGCTATGCAGTATTAATACGGATGTCAGCAAGCTGGGAAAGAATAAGACCTCTCTGAACGAGGTGACCCATGTCCTCTCGATTCATTACCCATAATAGATTTGTCTTCACCTAATTTGTTCTTTTTGACAATAAAAATGTCAAAAGAGCCAGAGCAGAGACTACATAAACTATTAAGATAATGTTCCCCCAATGCAGATTGTTTCAAAACGATCGGCTGACAAGTCGGGGTCATTTTGTTTAATTTTGTCTATTGTTGTCTGTCTCAAAAGAGGGTCTCTATGCTGATCAGGGTTAGGACCTAGATTTACACATTTTGACATTTTATTGCAAAAAGAAAAATTAGGTAACAAAAATCTATTATGAGTGAATGATTGAGAGGACCGGGTTATCTTCCGTTCAGAGAGGTCTTACATTTTCCCGGCTTGCTGACACTCATATTAAAACTGCAATAGCTGCAGCATTTATACTTCTTCAGTTTCACCTTGATTGTTTTGTTTCACCATCCCTTTTTTCTGTATTGGCACTAGAAAAGATATTTATATAATAGGCATCTCAGAGTTCTGGGTGAAAAAAAAGGGCAAGTAGGGGGGATACAGTGATACAAGAGTACAAAATATATTAAAATGACAGATCGGTAAAAAGTGGTGGTTGTCCTAGCACTATATGTCAAGGATTCCATAGAATTAAGTAAAATAGAGAGTCTGCAAGAAACAAACCACGTCCTGGAATCTGTATGTATAGTCTTGAACAAGTAGATGTGAATCGGTTATTTAAACTTTTGATAATAGAAGGACCAGGGGGCATTCCATGAAGTTAGCAAATAGCACATTTAAGACTAATGGAGAAAATTCTTTTTCACTCATACACAATTATGCTCTGGAATATTGTTGCCAGAGGATGTGGTTAGGGCAGATAGTGTTGCTGGGTTCAAAAAAGGTTTTTGGATACGTTTTTGGAGGAGAAGTCCATTAACCTGCTATTAAACAAGTTTACTTAGGGAATAGCCACTGCTATTAATTGCATCAGTAGCATGGGATCTTCTTTGGCTGTTTGGGTAATTGCCAGGATCTTGTGGCCTGCTTTGGCCTCTGTTGGAAATAGGATGGCTGGGCATGGCAATTTCTTATATTCTTATGACAAGACGTGCTAGGGTTTTACTACCAGTTACCTGACCAGAATGGTGAAACAGACAATGAAATTTGAATCCCTGATTTACCCAGCTCTTCACGGCTGTTACTAACTTTATTATGATAACCCTGTATAGTTTAAGATTATCCTTTGCTAGTAACATGACACCTCCTTCATAATTTTTCTCTTTATGATTTATTTATTACTATTGTTGTCTAAGAATCCCTCATTCATACTCCCTATTAGTATATACACATGTATCCTTTGTATATTGTTGCATAGAGCAAGTAATTTATCCATTGTATATTGTTGATTAGAGTAATTAATTACATATATCTCTTGTTATTTGTTTTCCACATTCTTTTTACTGTTCTTTGTAAGGGCTATGCCCACAAGTTATTAGTTGTATGTAAACCGATACGATGTGCGAACGGCTATCGGTATATAAGAAACTCCAAATAAATAAATAAAATAAAATAATATATATATAATGGGAGACTTCAATTATCCGATAATCCAATGAAGCATAAACCTTGCACAAGCTTGGTGCACACAGCAGCTCCCTATGTAGAGCACTCATCCAGTAATAGGGGCTTTCACAGACCATGTGGCCACTGCACCATGTGCAGTCATACAGGCACTTTTTCAGAGTTTATTCATCCCACTACTGGACGTGTTTTTAAACTACTCACACTCAGATTGCACCACGAAGGGAGTTATTTATGCTATAACATGCCCTTAATATGGGCATCCAGTACTTCATTCGCTCACATCCATTCAAATGCAAACAAATAAATTCTCTGAAACATTATCTTGGGAAAAACAAGGCCGCAGCTTTAATCAACACTTGACCCGAGCCTTATAACACAGTTAACAAAACAACAACATGAATTTTGCATTACCAAGCCCCCCACCAACTATCCGCCACCATCCGGCAGGATAGCTTGACCAACCTTCACTGCTTGCTCGTGTGGCCCTTCACACACCAGGATAAACTCCCGCCTCACTCTTGCAAGGAGCCAGCCTGGGTGGACCCCCGCTACCCACTTGCCAGGGGTCTGGCCAATCCGCTCCCGCCACCTTCCGGCAAGGAGCCGAGCCTCCCAACGACAGCCCCCAGTTGTCAATCCTCATTTGCTTGTTGCAAAATCCATTTAACATAACCATAAAGAAGCTGATTAGGCTCGGGCCAACCGCCTCACTTCCCTTCCCCCCCACCCCCAGCTGCGACAACCCTCTACCCCAACCTCACCCACCAATACCATAACTAAGAAGAGGGAGGGTGGGAGGGTCAAACGACGTGCCTACCGCTCGGCTTACTCGCGCGCCAATGGCCCCCCCGCACGCCTCATCCCGAACTCACCCTGGAATTCAAACTCCCCTAACCAATCCCTGACGCCGCGTTGCCTTCCAACTCCCCAGCCCAATCCCTAACCTCCACGCATCCCGACGCGCGCACCCGCTCTATCCCTTCCTCCCTGCCCCCCCCCCCCCCCTCACCGACCCGCGCTCCCTTTGCCCTTTGTTTCACCGCGCGCCTGCTCCCCTACCCCCCCCCTAACTCCCGCTTCCTAAATCCCCCCCCCCCCCCCCCCGCCTCGCGAATGGACTGGGCCCACATTAAATCGACCGTCCAGACACAAGGTCTGTCCGGTCTTCCATAATATGGGCATCCAGTACTTCATTCGCTCACATCCATTCAAATGCAAACAAATAAATTCTCTGAAACATTATCTTGGGAAAAACAAGGCCGCAGCTTTAATCAACACTTGACCCGAGCCTTATAACACAGTTAACAAAACAACATGAATTTTGCATTACCAAGCCCCCCACCAACTATCCGCCACCATCCGGCAGGATAGCTTGACCAACCTTCACTGCTTGCTCGTGTGGCCCTTCGCACACCAGGATAAACTCCCGCCTCACTCTGGCAAGGAGCCAGCCTGGGTGGACCCCGCTACCCACTTGCCAGGGGTCTGGCCAACCCGCTCCCGCCACCTTCCGGCAAGGAGCCGAGCCTCCCAACGACAGCCCCAGCTGTCAATCCTCGTTTGCTTGTTGCTAAATCCATTTAACATAACCATAAAGAAGCTGATTAGGCTCGGGCCAACCGCCACCAGGCACAGGCATCCTATGCCCTGTGACCCCCCAAAGATGCGGCCTCGCTCACAAAGGAAACAAACTCCAAGACCTCCTGAATGGAGTTTAAGAACAGATCCAAACCCAAAAAGGAAAGGTGAATCCCGTCTGACCGAAATAAACCGGTTACTTTCCCCCATGACCAATCATATTTGATATGGCGACCCCCCAAACGTTCCAACCAGGCCCCGATTTGTTGATTTGCCTTGGACCTGCAACGTCTCCACCTAATGTTCTCACATTCAGCAGGTCTCACTATAATATCCGACCAGCACAAGATGGTCGTTGGAAGCAATATAGAGACCGTCATTAAGTCCTTGCGAACCATGACGATAAATTGCTTCCCCGACATCCCGCCCCAGTCATTGCCTCCCAAATGCACCACTAAAACCCGCGGTGCCCCGCTCCTTTTCGTTCCCGTCGCACAAGGAATGAGCTCATCCCAGAGCATCCCTCTGCGCCCCAACCAAACACCCGCACCCCCCTTCGCTGCAAATCCAAATGTGGGCCATATGGACGACCGCTGGCATGCCTGTGCGCCCAGTAGGTGTAGGAATGCCCGATAATCCACACCGCCAATGTCTCGGACCCCGCACCTGCAAAGAAAGTAGATTTAGAACCTTTCATTCACACCTAAATCTGGGCGGACATAACTCTGTACGCCCCAGACCGCCACCGGCCTATCCGCTGAATCACCCCGCCAGTCAAACCCGCACCCGCTGCAGAAGTTGCCGCCCCAATCCGAAAAGAATGAGACCCAAATCGACGCTCGTCCAGACCCACCAATATAAAGCCCTGCGTAATACCACATCAAACTGATACTTGGTCAAGGGCGACAGATTGTCGTGAACCAAAAATTGGTCCGCCCCTTCCGGACGCCGTTGACAGTACATCACGTGTTCCACACCGGACAAGAGATCAAACCTGGTACTGCAGACAGCACCACAGTCAAACCTTTACCCTGTTGATCCGTCTTCGACCGGGAATAACAATTGTCACCGTTCTGTTTGTCACCACAACATTTTTTGCCAATAGTCCCGGGTACGCCCTGTTCCGGCCGCTCGAGCCACTAATTCACTGATTCGAAACGCGCCAAAAAACGCCAGAACAAACGCCACGCGAAACAGACCTGTTTCATACTCCGAGGAACACACTTCCGACAAAACTTCCCACAATAAAACCAAAATATCATGCGTAATGGGGAAACGTTGGTCGGCTGAGGGGTTAATCCCCTGGACCAACCAGCCAAAACTCGACGTACAATAAAACGACCCGACGGGTATCCCCACCCATGAGCCTTCATAAAGAAGGAGAATCCCGCCAACTGCCTCCCCACCGACGACCTCGAACTGCCACTCGCTCTTGCTTGTTCGATAAACCGAATCAATGCTACATCGGAAATAGGACCACCCACCCAACCCCAGGCCGATAATGCCGCTGAAACCCTCTGGCCCCCCCACATAACTTGTCCATGTTGAAGGAGCTAATGAAGCTCGCAGCATGTTCCAGGACTCCGGGAACCAAATCTCCAGAGGGAAGACGGAACCGGAGCGCCGCAAAGCTCCGCATCCGGGGCCAATTCTCGAAACAACTCCCACTTGAAATGAGAAAGAGAATCAGCCACACCATTAGAGATCCCCGGAACATGTCGCGCCCATACAGTCACGTTTAAGGACATGCAACATAAGTGAGCTCACGCAACAATTCTGAAACCTTCATACAGTGTGCTGATCGCTTGTTGATGACCTCTACGACCCCCATATTGTCACTCCAAAACACCACCCTTTTGCCCCTCAACCGTTCACCCCAGAGGTGCACTGCCACTACGATCGGAAATAACTCCAAGAAAGTGATGTTTTTTGTAATTCCAGATGCCAACCATGCCGCTGGCCAAGGTGAGCACACCACGCCCCTGAAAATAAGCCCCAAATCCTAACGAACCCGCTGCGTCTGTGAACAACTCCAAATCATGATTGGACCTTGGATTGGATTGCCACAAAGCCACCCCATTAAAGTTCCTCAAAAATGTGTCCCATATCCGCAAATCTTCGCGTAAATACCGAGTATTAAACACGGTGATGCCGATGTTTCAAACCGGACATAGCATGTGATAACCTACGCAGAAAAACTCTACCCATCGGAATTACCCGACAGGCAAAATTCAAACTGCCAACTACCGACTGCAATTCCCTCAAGGACAACTTTCGACTCACAGCTTCCTGCACCAAATCACGTAAACGCTCCACCTTTCAACCGGTAAACGCGAAACCATGGCTACGGAATCCATCTCGATACCTAGGAAGACCAAAGTGGTACTTGGCCCTTCCGTCTTATTTTCCGCCAAAGGAATCCCGAACGCAGCCGCCACCTCTTTAAAACCGCTGCAATAAACGCTCGCAATCGTCTGAACCTGCTGGCCCTGCAAACAAAAAATCATCCAGGTAATGCACTAACATTCTGGACTTCACTTTCGTCTGCACAACCCAGTGTATGAATGAACTAAAAGCTTCAAAATAAGCGCAGCAATGGAACAACCCATAGGCATGCACTTATCGAAGTAGTATTCCTGCTGAAATTGAAAACCGAACAAACGAAAACTGAGCGGGTGAACCGGCAACAACCGAAAAGCCGCTTCGATATCCACTTTGGCCATCAGGCACCCGGACCACACCTCCTAACAACCTGCACCGCCGAATCAAATGAAGCATATCTCACAGTACAGAGTTCCCGGGGGATGCCATCATTGACCGATCTACCCTCCGGAAAAGAAAGGTTATGAATTAACCTGAATTTACCCGGCTCCCGTTTTGGTATGACCGCCAGTGGTGACAGCACCAAATCCCAACTGGAGCTCCGAAAACGGCCCGGCGATTCGTCCCAGTTCAATTTCTACACGCAATTTTCCCGAACCACTCCCACCAAGCGGCGCACTGACGGGCAATTAGCCCCCCCCCCAACCTCCCCCCCCGGAATGGTATTTTAAAGCCCCACTTAAAACCTTGAAATAATAACCATGCCATCTCCCTATTAGGATACAACCGTAACCAAGGTTCCATGACTAACACCCTGACCGGCGTCAGTGCCCGTTCAAAGACCTGACTTTCCTGAACTTTTGTGGTCTGGACCGCAGAGGCTCCTTCGCTTTGTCGCTTAAAACATCTGGTAGCCGGATGCCCTGCTCCACACGTGGAACAAGCATGCCGGAATTTACAGTCCGGAAAGATACACTCGGATCGATTAAAACGCCAGCACACATCTGATCTCCCGCGCTGCCTTTACCTGATGCACTAGCGGACATGTCCCTCCGAAAGGGCCGCACTTGCCCTGTGCCTGCTACAAGACCCTGCCCAGTCCTCCCCTGACAACTTGCTAGCCATCTGAGTTAACCAAAGTCCCACTCTTGAGTGCCCCAGGAGATAAATTTATTCTCCTCCATACGATCTCTGAAACGCTCATCGTAATTTAGCCAAGACCAGCCCTCATACGTCTTGCTAGCGGCTAAGATGGAATCAGCATAAGACAGCAAAGCCCCATACTGCGACGGATCCTTTTTTCCTACAACACTGGCTAGCCGCAGAAACGCTCGCATCCAGTTATGGATATTCGAGCTACCTTCTGCGCTCCCGGGAATCTCTCACTTTTCCCTCGCCTCTTCTTTCCTTGCTTACCCCGCCGCCCTTCTAATAATTGAAAAATATCAATAAATTGACGACGCCGAATTCGCTTGCGAATAGAACGCGGCACCTCTTCCCAAAGCTCCGTCAGAGCTACAACGCCGGGGCTCCATGAACTGTTCCCCCTCCCACAGCACTCGCCCGCGACGGACCCCGAACCGAAGTACTAGATGAAGAAGATGAGGTCGAAGAAGATGACGACGATGATCGGAAGAACTGGAGCGCTCCCTTTTTTTTCTTCCTAGCCTTCCCGACTTAGAAGACCCCTTTTTCCCCACGCCCTGTCATCCTCCTTAACCTGTGGTAACACCACGCTTCGTTCCGCACTCCGCTGCCCACCCCCTCTCCTACCTTCTCTCCTGCCTCCCACGCTCTAGGTACTGCTCCCCTACCGACGAGGAAATATAAGAAACTCACCAACTGAGTCAGGCTCCGCCACTGGAACAGCATCAAATTTCTCTGTTCCCTCGGACCTCTGTCCTCCGCCACCGAGGCCACATTGCGCCAGGCCTCATTTTGGGAAGGCCCCGGCATTTCTCCGTATCCACAGCCCATCCCCCCTGCGGAAAACAGCCGGAACAGAAGAAGGAACCACACCCGACACAATATCCACCCTCTTCCCAACCTGCTGCCAACCTCCCACAACTTACTTCCTGCGCCCCCGCCCACAGGCCTGCCGTGAACCCCCTGTCCCCCATTACCCCTGCCTATTGCCAACCCTCAACGTGCTCCTAGAAGGCCTTCCCCGACAGCGTGTCAGCCACGCTCCCCTGCTCCTTCCCCCACTCCCTCCTTGTTTTTCCATAAACTGTCCTCTCTGATCCCGGAACCTTCAACCAGCTCCGGGACCTGTGCTAAGTGAAATCCTTCTCTGTCCCCCCCGTGGCCATGGCCCCCCTTCGACCCACGAACCCCCCTTCCTGGAAGCTCCCGAGGCAGACTCGCTCTCCTCTTGAGCACTCCCCTGCCGTCCGACCGCGAGCCTCACAGCGGACTCTCGATCTCCCCAACCCGTTTGCCCCCCAGCTCCCCTATGAACTCTTTCGGCAGGAATGTCAACGCCTCCAGCACTCCCTCCAGCTACTAACAGAGGCTCCCACCCCCCGACGCTGCATTTCCGCGAGCCCTTGGCTCGAGGCGTATGAATTGCACTCCCCGCCCCCTAACCGTCCCTCTAACCCCCGAGCTGAACGCCGACAAAAGCGGTCCCTCCGACCCTTCTCCCCCGGCTCCTCGTGGCGCGCCCCGAGCTTTTGCTCCCCCAACCAATCCAGACCTTCCCTCCCCGCACACCAAGCCTCTCACCCGCTCCGGCACCGCCTCCACCTCATCAGCAACAGCTGTTTCCTCCTCAGGCACCCACGCCGCTTCCTCCGACTCCAAGAACGCCGCCAGCACCCATCCAGCTCCTCCTCCTCCCACTCGGAACGCCTACTCTCCATGCCAGCAACAAATCCTGCCCTCGAACCAGGTACAGTCTCAGCACTCGCAATCGCCCACCGCTGCTCTCAAACGACGCGCCTACCGCTCGGCTTCCTCGCGCGCCAATGGCCCCCCCGCGCCTCATCCCCAACTCACCCTGGAATTCAAAACTCCCCTAACCAATCCCTGACCACCGCGTTGCCTTCCAACTCCCCAGCCCAATCCCTAACCTCCACGCGTCCCGACGCGCACACCCGCTCTATCCCTTCCTTCCCTGCAAACCACCCTCCCTAGCCGACCCGCGCTCCCTTTGCCCTTTGTTTCACCGCGCGCCTGCTCCCCTACCCCCCCTAACTCCCCGCTTCCTAAATCCCCCCTTCCCCCCCCCCCTACACCCGCCTCGTGAATGGACTGGGCCCACATTAAATCGACCGTCCTGACACAAGGTCCGTCCGGTCTTCCATGTGCGCTACTGTGTATAGGCAAAACTTCCAGAATGGTAAAAACAAGAATTATAGAACACTGTTCGAACATTCGGTCCCTTAGAATGGACGAGCCCCTAGTATCCCATTGGTCACAGAGCGGCCACCCCATCTCTGCTCTCTCCTTCCTAGTGTTAGAGGTTAGTCCCGCGCCCCCAGCGGGGAGGTGACTTCCCCATGATACTGGGTCGGAGAGAGCAACGATGGATCTTTACTCTTGACTCAGTTTGCCCCAAGGTCTTAACAAAGATATTGAGTGGCACCTGTTTTACTGAGGGTAGTGATCCGGTGTTAAGTGATCTGATTGGGTCTCGCGAGAGCTCTCTCCTTCGCGCCTTTTCTGGTTTAAATGGCTGTCATTTTCGAGGGCGCTTGCGCTCCAGTGATTACTCCTACAGGTATGTGTTTGTACAATGAAATTCTCACCGTAGCCTTATCTGTTCCACTCCTTAATTTATTGTATTGCAGATTGATACTGTTACTTTGGTCCCTCCCGACGCAGCAGTCGCGAAACACGGGACCGTGTCGGGGGACTTTAAGAACATTTTGTTATTATTGATGGAGTCGCCATATGAATGCTTGATAATTTTCCTGAATAAACAGAACATTTGAAATTCTCAGTGGATGAGAGTTTTATCCTGCACCATTGTGTCTGAAGACTTCAATTATCCTAATATTGATTGGGTAAATGTCTCATCTGGGCATGACAAGGAGATTAAGTTTCTGAACACCGTAAAATGACTGCTTCATGGAGCAACGGCAACCAACAAGGGGGGGAGGGGGGGGGGCTACCTTAGACCTAGTTCTCACTGAAATGCAGGATCTGGTGCAACAGGTAGCAGAGGTGGATCTACTTGGCAGCAGTGATCATAACGGTATATAAAAGAATCCAAATAAATAAATAAATAAATAAATAAAATAATGCAATCAATTTAAGATAATCACTGGAACAAAAACAAACCAAAACGTAAAAATACCAAATCAACACATAACTTTAAAAGGAGAGAATATGATAAGATGAGTAAACTAGTTCGAAGGAAAACTAAAAGGAACAGTTACAAAGTTTAAAACTCTGTATGAGGCATGGAGGCTATTTAAACAATTTTGGAAGCCAAAGTAATATCCATTCCACAAATTAACAAACAGAAAGGAAAAAGAAACACAGGCATCCACCACCATGGCTAAACGATGCTGTAAAAGAGGCCATCAAAAACAACAAAACATCTTTAAAAAAAAAAAAAAAAAAAAAGGAAAGCAGGACCTAAGGAGGAAGGCACTGCCAAATTAAATGTAAAGCACTAGGGGTAAATGTTTAAAGCCACTGCATGCGTCTATTTGCGCACGATTCTCGGCGCACACAAAGGATGCGCCGATTTTATAACATGCATGCGCATTGCCACATTTTATATCAGCAAGTGCTTGTGCAGGTGAGCGCCCACTCACACGTGCAGGGGGGGGATTTTTTAGCACATGCGCAGCAATGAGATCGGGCCATCCCCAGTTCCCTATCCCCCTAACTAACCTTCCTCCCTTTTCCCCTCTGTATCCTGACCCCTAAACTTACCCTACCTACTCTATTTTTTTGGCTGGCTGCCAATGCATGCCAATGCAAAATGGCGCTGTCCCACCCTGCCCCCGGTGCACCCCCGACCCCCATCTTTTCATGAACATGGCACTTCCGCCCGTACCGTCAGATATGCACATAGTCAGGACTCTATGACAATGCGCTCAGCACACGCAAGGCCCGGCACACGCAAATCTGCCTGTATTGGCATATGCCGGTGTTTAAAAATTCTCCCGAAATAAAGCAAGGCAAGAAGGAATTAGAGGAGAGACTTTCCAAAGAGACAATATCTAATAATAAAAACTGTTTCAAGTATATTAGAAACAAAAAACCTGCAAAGGAATCAGTTGGGTCATTAGACAACCAGCAGGTATACGAGGCAGTTAGGGAGGATAATGCCATAGCAGAAAAATTAAATTAATTATTTGCTTCAGTCTTTACAGAGGAAGATGATGGGGGAGAACTCACATCTGAACCATTTTTCCAAGTCAAAATTAAAGAAACTGCATCAGATCCATATGAATCTAGAATAAGTGCTAGAGCAAACTGACAACTTAAGTAGTACCAAATCACTGGGTATTCACCCATAGTTCTAAATGATCTCAAATATGAAACTGCAGAACAACTTCTGGCAATTCAAATCTGCCTCTATACCTAAGGACTGGAGGTTAGCAAATGTGGTGAACCCCTAGGATTAGTTCTTTTATTATTCTTTTCCTATCTGGGTGGGTGAGTCTCTGCCATCATTACGTTCTATCTTCTTGTTAAATAGTTATCATGTAGTACCATCAAATGGCCACTGGCGGCATTTTAAGGAAATGAGTTACAATGTAAATTTGTTTAAAGTGCTTTTGGAAAAAATGTGTATGTTCCCTTTTCTGCTTCAATGGCAAGAGGTAACAGGGAATTGGACTCAGACAGCAACCAACGGGCCCTGACTTTGATGGTTTGGGAAACTAAGTAACGGGGTGACTTGTATGATGCAGCAGATGCTACCATAAGCTTGCTGGGCAGACTGGATGGACCGTTTGGCCTTTTCTGCCATCATTTTCTGTGTTAACAGTTTGGGAATATCTTTTGGTTGACTCTAGAGAGTGGGCAATATAATGGGGAAACGTTTTGGAGGGAAATTTGCTCTTTGTCCCATGCCCTTTTTCTGTTTAGGGTGGGGATTAGGTACCTCCAGCGTAATCATCTGGAGTACCCAGCATGAGAGTTGGGAGGTCCAGGGGCCTTCCAAGTGCACTTGGTCCCTACAGAAGAGAGAGGCAAAAGGCCGAGAAGAAGTGGAGTTGAGCACTTCTCCTGTAATGGTTGGACCAGAGCAGAGAAGTACCTGAGTGGCAAGAAGTAGGTTTTTTTCCCCAAGACAACTACCATACAGCCAAAAGGAGAAGTGCAGGAGTGGGGTGAGTTAACCAATGGTGGAACTACCCTGGAGAGTTATTAATGTGGAGGTCCTAGGGAACCTAGCACAGGCAAAAAGGAGAAGTTTACTCCTCCCTCCGAGCAGCTTACTGTGGTGGGGAAGCAGAGCTTACTGTTGTGGGGAAGCAGAGGACCAGGCGAGGACAGCAGGGGCATCTCCCCGCAGCTGAGGTCCCAGCGTCGGAGGAGGAGGTAAGGGGGGCCGGTCACGGCCGCCCATGGCCGGAGCACCTAACATCAGGCTGGCAGCTGCCATTAGTTAAAATGGCACTGGTGGCCCTAAACTCTTACCATGTGACAGGGGCTGCCGGTGCCATTGGGTAGCACCTGTCACATGGTAAGGTCATGCCATTAAAAAAAAAAAACATAGGAAGGATGGGGCAGGTTTGTTTGTTTTTTATATAAAAAGATGCATTTTTTAACCCCTCCCAAAAAAAAACAAAAAACCAGTTGGACAAATTACACTAATTTTGTGGGTTTTTGTTTATTTTAATTTCCGAAATACAATGAAATAGGAAATATCATCTTTATTTCCTGTTTCATTACAAACGGCTGCCCATCCCTACTTCCTGCATCTTTCACTATGCAAGACCTACGCAGAAGGGGTAAGTGGAGTCTGGGAAGGTCCCCAGGTCCCCAGCCCCAGCAGCTTTATTGATGTGTGGAAGAGGACATAGAATCCCAGAGAGGCCTCATTTCAGGGATTTTTTTTGCTTTTTTTGGGGGGGTGGAGTTAATACTTATTTCTTGTTTGTAAAAATCCTAAACCATAATAAATATTAAGGGGTGAATTTTAAAAGAGTTGCTCGTGTTAAAAAGCTGAGCTCAAGCAACTGTTATTTAAAAGTGGAAAGTTACACACGTATATCGATGTGCATGAGCAACAGAATGCGTGAAAAAGGGCGGATTTAGGGCAGGTCAGGGTTGTTCAGGTGTGGGGCCAACAACTGCACACTAAATCCCAATATTAAATCCGGTGAACACAGTGCGCTTTGGGCTATTACTACTAAATATTTACTTCTGCTCATTTTCAAGTGTTAGAATAAAATTCATGCAGACAAACACTAACTGCTGGGGAAGTGCAGACTGAAGAACCAGAGGTTCTTGATGACCTAGAGATAGACTGGACAAACTGATGGACTAAGTGGTCAAACTGGCTATTTCCTTCACACACACACGTATGCTTTAAAATGTGTTCTCTTGTGCCTGTAAAAGCCGACAAGTCCTAAGGAAAGATAGGCTAACAACGTTTCCTCACATAACTGCTTAAAATTAGGAGCACACATATGCGTACGAGGCATATTTTATTTTTATGCACTCACTTGCACAGATGATTTAAAATTCCAGATAACTTATTCGGCTAAGTCAGCTTCTCCCCAGAATGCCCTCTCCCCACCCACCCACCCACACTTAGCCAGCTATTTAGCCAGATAACTAGTTATCCAACTAAGTGGCAGGCATTTAGCAGGGCTGGATATTCAGCCACCGCAACTTAGCCAGATAAGTCCTAACTCATCCTGCTAGGTAGCACTGAATATTGCCCTCCAGGTGTTTAAAATATCCACTATATAATCAATTGCTATGTTTTCCTGTAAAACTAAGTGGATGCAAATGACTAATAAATGTGTTCTGACTTCTGATCAGATGACCAGTTAATAAAATCCTGCTGATTGTTACTGATTGGCCCGGCGTTTATGCACATGAGATGTGCAGCTGGTGGTGTTGCATGAAACCTTATATTTCACCTGCTCTTGGCATTGAACCTCCCAATAATTCCTGTAATCCTTGAAACTGGCCACTAGGTGTCACCACTGAACAAAGACCATACCTTCCCCTTCCCCAGGGTTGTGAATGCTGCATCTACAAATCCCCAGCCCCAGTGGAAGACTCAACTCGGACTTCAAACCGGGGTCACAGCATTATCACTGAGTCACTGGCCAGCCCTTCCCTGCCATTTTAAAAACCTCTTGGTAAATGGTAATTGAATACTTCCATCTTGCTGAAGAACGGTACTAAATGTTTTTGTTTAAATATAAAATATTCTCCTCTTCATAATAAAACCTTTGCCACACTCATCTTCAATGTGAAAGACATTAAAAGCTACTTTGAGAAGCATCCTATGCTATGAAAAGATTGCATTTCAAACTAATTTCTAATGTAGAAACTTTTTTGCTTGCATTAAAAAATCATAACCATGAGTCTAATGATCCAGAATTTTACTTGAGTCATATCTTACTAAGGATGATTTAGATCATTTATTGAATGCTGAAACTGAAAAAGCAATGGAAGATGTCATCAAAAGCTCTATTAACAGACTTACTCTGTCATGGACGGTTAGAATTAAATGTATTAAATACTTTATTTGAAATGTTATTTAGAAGGGTATCATAAGGAGAGGTATTTAGTTAGCGCTCTAAATGAGAGCTTTAAAAAAAATTGCCACATATACCTAGAGCATCTGATGAAGAGAGCTTACAGTCTTTTCCATATGATTAATATGTCCAATCTGAAGCTGAAAAGCTGAGGCAAAGAGGTATTTGGGAGGTCTAAGCTCTACAATTATTATTGAACACTGCAGCTCGGGTGATTACAGGTTGTACACTATCTGCTCACATAACTCCAAAACTTAAAGAGCTACATTGCCTCCCGGTCGAATCCCGAGTCCAATTCAAAATTTTAAAGATGGTACGTTGGATTGTACATGGGAAATGTCCTTCATATTTATCAGATTTATTGCAAGAATATTGCCCTCAATGTAGTCTATGCTCAGAAAATCAACAGTTATGAAAGGTTGCAGGGGCAAAAGATACACGGCTCAGAGTGACTTTGAATCGTGATTCTCACAGATAGCTCCCATGATATGGAATAGGTTGCCTCTAGAGATACAGGTAGTAGCAGATTACAGATGTTTTAGGAATAGTTTGAACATTTTTTTGAAAAATGTTTTTAAATGATATTTAATAATTTTGTTTTTTAAGATGCTGTGATATTTGAGTACGTTATGAAAGATTTTGGAAACCACTTTGACCACAAGAGTGATAAGATTGCGGTATAAAAAAACCTTGTAAATTAAAAATTAATAAACAAAGACAAAAAAACCTATTTAAACGTAGAACGGAGGCTGCACGGGATGCTGAATAGCAGAAAATTGGATGATAATAAACATCGAAGGAAGTTTGTGGGACCAGGCTACTCCAAGCCACATACTGCATTCTAAGGGCCTCATTTACTAAGCTTTTATCACATACACACAGAATGTCAGGCAGGAGGAGAGAAAATAATGGGGTACATTTCCAAATGTACGCCTGATTTTATAACATGCGTGCGCAGGCACACGCATGTTATAAAATCGGGGGTCGGCGGGCGCAAGGGGGTGCACACTAGTGCACCTTGCGCCTGCCGATGCCCGCAGGCTTCCCCCATTCCCTTCCCCCTAAACCTCCCTCCTAACCTTCCCACCCCTTCCCCTAACCTTTCCCCATCCTAGCCCTACTCTAACCCCCCCCCAAATTGTTATTATACCTTTTGCGCCTGGCTAGAGGCAGGCGCAGGTAGCATGCACCAGCAGCCTGCCGGCAAGCGATCCTCCAACACAGCGGCATATGGCCGCTGTGCCGGAGGCCTCTGGCCCTGCCCCCACCCCTTCTGCAAAGCCCCGGGACTTAGACGTGTCCCGGGGCTTTACGCGCGTCGCCAGGCCTTTATAAAATAGGCCCGGTGCGCGTAACCCCCCTATGCGCATAAATCCGATGGATTTACATGCGTAGGGCTTTTAAAATCTGGACCAATATATCTTATCTTACTAATAAATATAATGTTTATTTGGCGATTTTTCATTACTTTTCTAACTTAATATTTGTCTTACAAATCCTGGGTAATTGTAAAAAGGAAGTATTGGAAAAAGAGTCTAAGATTAGTAGTTTTATTAAAATAATCATTTTCTTTCCTTGATAGCAGTGAAAATTTCAATATGACATCTTATGAAAAATATTTAATTACATTCCACTTCTATATTATATTTCATCATTGAATGACATTGTACGTTTTAGTCTTGAAAGCCAGTTTACAATATTTCAGCTCAGTATGATAAGATGGAATAAGATAGGGCTCTATTCATCCCCACTAGGAATTAAGATAAAATAATAATCAAAAGTTATTTACTGTTTGGGGAAAATATTTGTATTCTACATTTGAAAAAAAATGGTCATAAGTTTCTGTGTAAGAAAAGCTGAATATACCCTCTTTACATTATTGATTTAGGATGGCCCAGGCTCCAGTGTTTGAGCCATAGAGTTGTATATTATTTAGAAACAAATTCATTTTTTGGAACAAAAAATCTAGCTTTGGTTTATTCTGAATGGAATGAACTAAGAATACACTAACCTGAAAATATTAGAAACATTTTTGGATATTTTTAGTTCATTTAAAGAAGAAAAAGTGGAATTCCACACGACAAACCTTAACTGAACTAGGATCTCCCAACCCCCTCTATGCCCTCTGCCACCTCAAATAAGGCCCCACTAATCCCTTGTATGGGTGTCTTCCATGAGGAAAGGTGCAAGTGCCATTCCCAGTTGCTCCTGATCTGCTGGCACTCATTTTTAAATAATGCCAGCCTCAGGGCTCTTCAGTGCCATATTGTTTTATGACTTTAACGTGTTATGGCCATAAAGTAATACAGCCATAAAGCAATCTTTATGACACTTTACTCCATAGAACAATAAGGTGTCTGCTGGGCCTGAGGTAATGCCTTGTAGGGCAGGAACAATTGGAGACCACTCCAGCCCCTTTCTTCATGGAGACCCCCATTAAACGGGTAAGTGGGAGGCCCTGACTTATTTTTGCTTGAGGGCGAAGGGGCCTAGAGAGGCTCTGGCCTTTTAACAGGTGGTTCTAGGGACATGAAGGGGCCTGGGAAGACCCCCACTTATTTTCAGGAGCGGGCTAGGAGGAAGTGGAGCAGCCCAGGGAGGCCCCATTTATGTTTGATTATTTTTAAAATTGTATGTTTATTTCAGTTCTGCAAATGAACTAGACTGAAACAAACATTAAATAAACTGAACAATGAATACCTTCCTCCCCTGAACTGAAAATATGAACCAAAATGAAAAGTTTTTGTGCACACATTCCTAATGAGCCATAGTATCTATTTATGAACATGCATGGTCACTGTCATGATTAGATTTGGATTTTTGATTTATTTTTTTTTTTTTGTCAAAATAATTTTTATTAGCAGGAAGGGCAGAGAAACCAACATTGACATCAGAAAGACTTGTAACACAATGTGCAAGCACAAAAGTACAACAGTACAACAAGGCAAACAGTGCCGGCCCAACAAAACGCAATTCACTGCCCATTCCATTTTGCTTTTCACCCCCCCCCCCCTTAGTTCCCCTGTCTTTTACCCCAACCCCACACACCAAACACCCCACAGTCATCCAACAGTCATACCTAACTTCCCCCCCTCCCTTTTCCCTTCACTTTAAAGGACCAATTTAGAGTATAACCATTGTGACACAGTTCCTCCTGCAACGGTTTAGGCAGAGTAGCAAACCAAATATCCCAACAAGCACAGTATAGAGGGTCGGGCCGTCTCTTGCCCGTCAGAAAGTCCAGTCGTTCCATGTTCGCTAGGGAGGCCATTCTCCCAAACCAGGCGGCTATCGTAGGCGCAAGCTGTGGCTCTATCCAGCCAGCCAAGATAGTGCGACAGGCCATCAAAACGGACTCACCATTTCAAACCCCAATTCAAAGCAAGTTGCATTCAGGTACAATAGATACTTCCCATCTCCAAAGAGCATACTATCTATTAGGCTAATAGATTACTAAGGCTTTTCTCTCATTGTCAGCTAGATTCATCAAAATGTTATAAATATAACAGAAATAGTGTTCGCGATAAAAAACAAATAGGTGTGGTAAGGCAAATTGAGGACAAACATTGCAACACCCGGTACATTATCATGCTGCACATTATGGGCCGGATTTTCAAAAGGTTACGCGCGCCGGGCCTATTTTCAAAAGACCCGGCAACACGCGTAAAGCCCTGGGACGCATGTAAGTCCCGGGGCTTGAAAAAAGGGGCGGGGGGGGGGGGGGGGGTGGTCCTGGGGGGGGGTGGGGTCAGAGGCTCCCGGCACAGCGGCCATTTTCCGTTGTGCCGGGGATCGTGAGCTGAAAGTTGGCCGGCGCACGCAACTTACTTCAGCCCTAGGGCTGAAGTAAGTTTTGAAATAAAAGAAAACCAAAGAAAAAGGTAGGGGGAAAAGGGCGGGGGAGGTAGGGGAAGGGAAGGGAAGGTGGGGTGGGAGGGTAGGGAACGGGGGAAGGCCCCCCCTTGCGCGCGCCGACCCCCATTTTATAACATGCATGCGCCTGCGCACTCATGTTATAAAATTAGGCTTACATGTGTCCGTGCTGGGTAGCGCGCGCGCATGTATGTCCATGCGCAGGTGTGAAAATCTACCCCTATATGTTTTTATCTCACATCTACAGCCGTTATTGGGAGGGAGAGAAATGTAATGGGGTGAATAGGACTCTCTATATAAGTAGCATTGTAGATGGGCACATTCAACTCGGTGGTTTGGAGGGTGATGTTACATACACAGTCAGAGGACTGCATTGTACTCATCAACTCCTCTTGTTGTACCTTTCATCAATTCAAATAATAGATATTCCTCAGTGATATCAAATTTGCAGTTAATTCTTCTGACTGTGTATGTAACACCACCCTCCAAACCACCGAGTTGAATGTGCCCATCTACAGTGCTATTTACCGTATATATAGAGTCCTATTCAGTTTCACCCCATTAAAGTCCTCTCGTTCTCACCTCTCTCTCTCTCCTTCTCCCTCTCCCTCCTCCCCACAATAACAGTTGTGCAATAAAAACTTTTTCCCTTTGTAACACAAGGAAAATGCAAAGAAAAAAAGTATAGTTCTTTCAGATGTTAAATGCTGTGTTACTGTGCCTTACCACATTCCATGCTAGCAGACCCTCATTTCCATTAACTCTTCCCACTTGCATACTAAATGTAAAATGTACATATTAACACACATTGCGCTATCTATCGCATGTGTTAGAGCTGTTTAAGGTGCATTCGGGCCCTAACGCATTTTTATGAATGACCCTGGGTGTGTCTATGGGAACAATTATTAGTAAATGAGGCCCTAAGTTTGTGAAATGACTTATCCAGTCACATGGAACATCTGTGGAAGAAATGGGATTTGTACCCTGGCTTCACTGGTTCTGCCAGTTCCTTTTACCACTAGGCTAGCTCTGATGTCACCAACACATGGAATGGGATAAAAAAAATTGCATGGAGTATCATAATGACATGATATTGGTATAAACTAAAGGCAAGAAGTTTATAAAGTGCTAGCCAATATTTTAATCAGCACTTTTTCTTATTTAATATACTCAGAAACATTTATGGGCCCCTGTTCTATAATTAACAAAGGGGAAAATGCAGAAAGAATACACACTTCTAACATGACTCCTTAGAGCCAGAAAGTTGCAACAAAACTTTAGATTTTACCTTAAAACCTATTCTGAAGAGATCAGTACTGCAAGTATTGTGGCAATCATTAAAAATGTCTTTGCCACAACCAGACTTTTTACATGCAGTCAGTTAGTTAGAACCTGGTTATCTGTCATAAGCAGGTTTGAATTAACCATGACATTTGATGATGCAGACCCTTCTTTCCTAGCTCATAGAGCTATTGCTTTACTTAGCATGGTGGGAGTTCTTGAAAAGGTGCTGCCTCATAAGCACCCTCAACATTTTTAATCTTAGCTGCTGCACTGATGTGTACCCTCTCTCTGTTTTTCTATTTTGTACCATTCATCTAATTTAGATTGCTCAGCACTTTGCTGGTGTTGTGTTTCTGCCATTGCAGCACTTGAAAAGCACTTTTCACTTTCAGTGCTCCCAAAAAAAAAGTTTAGTATCCAGCACTAAGAAGGCCATTCTCGTGGCTTCAAGGATTGGGTGTGTGGCAGAAAGATTGCTACGACATCTGATTGTCAAAGTTTGGGGCCTGACCAAAACACGTCTGTTACCATTGTGACCAGATATTGCCACAGATTCAGAAATCCTGAGCTTGGAACATGGAGAATTTACACAGCTCAGTAAAGAACAACAATTGATCTTCCTCTTGGGGCAGACCCACCTTGAGCTCCTCTTGTGCCGAAGTTAAGCGGAGCTCCCTCTCCTTTGGTGCAGACCTTTTGAGCTTACCTTCTCAATGTTGTCAAGCAAAATGCTGAAGCATGATACACAGGCTCCGTGGTTCTTAGTGGCAACCAAAAAGAAGAAACTCCATGTGTCAGAGCTGGCAGCACAGTTGGTGCCATTGAGGAAGAGATTTGGATCCACTCCAGTGGTACTTGACTCCACTAACACATTTATCCCTGGCATCATCAGTGCTGATGACTTTCATCGTGTCTTGGAACTCTCAGCCTCAGAGCAAAGACCCTCAATGTTGTCGACCCAATTGCTTTTGGTGCAGCTGATGCAAGCTGTTCATCAATTCAGCACAACACTCACTGGTTCCATTGATGGACTGGAACAAAGCAGGAGGGCCCTGAAGGGGATGCACTCTACTTACCCCCAATTTCCAGGGCAGTATCTCTGGCACAGCTTCTAGTGCAGTGTTTTTGCCTAGAGATGCCATATCCCATTTTTCTGAGGTGCCACTGGTTTCCATGCATCCACTGATTCAGTTGCTCTAGGAAGAGGTTACCTTCTGATGTCCAGGAGAGAATTCTCAGTGAGATGAACTTATATTGGTTTGGAAGAAGAAGTTCCTCCCCCCAATCCCTGGTCAAAGGACACAGCAGCCCATAGACCAGGTAGTAGAGTAAGTGAAGGCTCTCTTGCCTCACTGGCAGCAAGAATCTAGGATGGCTCTCTTCATCCCTTCCAATGTAAGTGTTATGTTTTGGTATGGATGTGAACCCTGGGCCGAGGTGAGAGATGACTCTGCCCACAGGGAGGAGCCCTGTGTGCCTCACTGTCGGTAGGCGCAGTCTCAGAGGCTTAGGACACAATTGTAAGAGAGACTTTATTATAGAGGAGAAAGGGCAGAACCCGTGGAGTGGGGAACTGCAGTTAAAGAACAGTTCTTGAGCAGAACCCGTGGAGTGGGGACTGCAGTAGAGATACAGTTCTTCAGCAAGGGGTATGCCCAGGGTGATACCTCAGATGTAAATTTCTGCTGGTGGCCTACATAGCAGGGTATGCCAGGCAGCCTTCTCAGTAGTGAAGAAATTATCTCAGGTGTGCAGATCCAGTAGTGGCCTGCAGCGTGGGGTATGCCAAGGATGACTGTATAATGATGGTGATGCCGAGGTAGTCAGAGGAATGAAAGCTCAGAAGGTTCCTGAAGAAGTTGATGCAGCAATCTGCAGCGCAGGGTATGGTGAAGCGAATCCTGCTGAGGAGAATGCGGTAGTAGCCCGAGACATAGGGTACACTGCAGGCAATTCCAACAAGACTTGGTAGAGTTGAATACAAAGAAAGTACTCATGAGATGTGGTTCCAAGGGAAGTCCTGAGAAGTAGAACAACAGGAATTCAAAGGCAGGAAGGCCCTCCAAGAAGCAGATAGCCTAGGAATGTGGAAGAGCCCCCGAGGAGCAGGTACTCAGAGCATTCACACAGCAAGCTAGGAACTGGAACTGGAAGTACAAGTGAAGTGGATTCAGCAATGAGGAAAGTCCTTCTAACTTGTCAGAGCATAGGGCCGGTCTGCTTAAGTACAGGGAGTGAGACTACATCATCCGGAGGGGGTGCCCCTGAGGTTCCCGCCATGATGTGTACATAGCTGGACCATGCGCGTGTGCCTATGTGACTCCAGAAGCAGGATGGCGGTTGGCAGCACCCATGCCATCCCGGGAATGCCAGGGAGGTCGGCGGTGACTAGCGGAAGCCACCACTCATCCTAGATTTGATGGTGCAGCAAAAAAAGAGGTGAGCATGAGAGGTCGAAGCCTTCTGCAACCGTCATGTGCAACAGTACCCCCCTTAGGGCCCCTCCTAGGATGGGAAACATGGAATTGCTGGATCAACTCCTTGACAAGGGTGTTGCTTGCAGGCTCCCAACTATTCTCCTCAGCCTCAAATCCTTCCCAGGATATGAGGTACTCCCAGCGCCTTCCGTGTTTCTCACATCCAATATATCCTTGACCTGATAGGTAATGTCCTCTTCAGCTGTAAGAGGTTGTGGTTCAGGTGTCTTCCTCGAGAATTCCAATAATATGAGAGGCTTGAGAAAGGAGATGTGGAAGGCATTGTGGATGCACAGAGGGGCACTTAACTGTAAGCTGTAGGTGACGGGACCCAGGCGGCGAAGCACTGCAAAAGGCCCAATGTATCTAGGCGCAAATCGAGCAGAAGGCAGTTTTAGGCAGACGAAGTGGGTACTGAGTCATACCAGGTTTGAAACTGTGGAGCGGCTCGGTGGTGAGTGTCGTAGAATTCTTTTGGCCTTCTGTCCAGCATTTTGAAGAAGGGGCTGAGGGCATTGGGTGACTCGCTCCTTTTCAAACCACTTTACGCTGCCTGGAAAAAAGGGGTCCCCTGACTGGTACTACCACCATCCCCAGATGGCAGTACTGTTGTTGGGTGTTGCCCTCTTCATATGATGCATCATGCCAAAATAGTTAGATGTCCCATTTGCTGCCTCTGCTAATAGCCCTGGCACAGTAGTTTACACTGAGCAAAACGCAGGTCCTCCATCACTTTAGAATGGCTCCAGATCGCAGATTTCTTTCATGATCCCTTCTCTATAGCCTTTGGGATGGATGCTGGCACTGGAGCTGAAGTAGTGGGGTGCACCCTGAGAAGCAATGACAGGGGCATCAGTCACACTCTGTGCCTGCGCTGACTGCTCTTCTCTCTCCTCTTTCATCAGTTTCATCTCTCCCCTGCAGCACTGAAGTGGAGGCTAACTAATCCTCCTAAACCTTCTTCATCTATTACTTCTTCCATTTCTGATGATGAGAGTCCCATACAAGATGATTCTTCATTGGAATCAGAAGCAAACAGTGACTGTGCTACATTTTCAACACTAAGTCGATTCTGCTCTCACACTGCTGCTTTTGGTTGTTGCCATTTTGTCTTCCATGACTCAGCCTCCACTACCCTTACCTCCAAAACTACAGGGTCAGAAACAGGTGGTGGCGATGCATCATCTTTAAATTTCATTTTTTCTGGATGGAACTGCCTGCACCTCCAGAGATTTTAGATTGGAAACAGGTCCCTTTTTAACTTTAATGGGGGACTGTCACTGCCTTTTGGAAGTGCCTCCTCTGCCAGTCCCAATCACTCGACCACGTCTAGCTTTCCCTGACATTATGGATGTAATGTCACTGCTTACTAGGGATTTCAATTAAAAGAATTATTTCCAAAAGAGACCTAATGGGGAATTGGCTTCAGAGAGCACCGCTGTCCCAATATATGTGAGTCTGCAAACTGCAACAGACCACTGTAATTGCTTGTGCATGCACCAAACTTGTAAGTACAAAAGAGGCCTACTCGAGATTTGCCTTCAGAGAGCACCCCATCCCAATATACATGAGTCTGAAAAACTGCCCACAGGCCCACGAGGCAGTGCCTAGATGTACACTAAAACTGGGACCACTGTATGTGCACACACCAAACTTGTAAGTACAAAAAAGGCCTACTGGGGATTTGGCATCAGAGAGTACTGCTGTCCCAATATATGTGAGTCTGCAAAACTGCCCACAGGTCCACAAGGCAGTGCCTGGATGTACACTAAAGCTGGGACCGCTGTATGTACACACACCAAGCTTGTAAATACAAAAGTGCCCACTGGGGATTTGGCTTCAGAGGGCACCAATGTCCCAATATATGTCAATCTGCAAAACTGCCCAGTACCTATTGATACCCAGTGCACTGCCTTCTTGGCTTAACAGAGGACTGCTTTCCCAAAATATATGAGTCTGAAAAACTGCCTAGTGCC
The DNA here is from genome assembly GCF_901001135.1 of Rhinatrema bivittatum. Lineage (NCBI taxonomy): Eukaryota > Metazoa > Chordata > Amphibia > Gymnophiona > Rhinatrematidae > Rhinatrema > Rhinatrema bivittatum. Next base: position 2,463 of record NW_021820894.1, on the reverse strand, counting down.
CATTGATGCCCAGTACACTGCCTTCTTGGCTTAAAAGAGGACTGCTGTCCCAATATATGTGAGTCTGCAAAACTGCACAGTGCCCACTGATGCCCAGTACACTGCCTTCTTGGCTTAAAAGAGCACAATAAAAAAAAAACTGCAGTTAAATAAAAAGTCTGGCTTGTATAGCAGCAAAAAGATGAATATCTTTTTCAATGGCAATTTTATCAAACTAGATAGAAATTGAATATATCTCCCACCCACACACCCAAATCCTGCTTGCAACCTACCTCAGGGGGTAAAATAAGCAGAAGAATGCCACTGCTAGCAGCTTCTCTTAGTGGCACAGACAGAGAGACATCTCAGATCAATAACAAAAATTGCAGTTAAAAAAAATATGGCTAGCTGGCACTGCAACCAAATCGAACAAATATCTGTTTCAATGGAAAATTCTATCAAAGTAGCTAGCAATTGAATACAGATTTGAGACAATCAGACTAGCTCTGAGTAAAGCCACCATCCCCGGCACCACCTCCCTAGACCACCCCCACAAAGAAAGTGCTTACGGTATAATAGTGCTGCATCATCAGGAATAGCATCACAGAGCACTGAGCGAGAGCAGCGATTGGCTGCATTAGAAAAATGCTTAGGTCTGATAGGTTGCATTCTCGTCTCCTTGCCAACCTGTCTGACCCACTCTATGACAGGGCTATGAGGTCACTTATGACTCACAGGAAAGGGCTGGTTTTTGCTATGGATACTCCCACATGGCTTCTCCTATGTCAAATGGCCACTAAGAATCACTGCAAGCCAAAAGAATGAAACTAATATGATATGTTGTATTTGTGGGGGATCGCAATGCATTTCACGAACCCAACGAATACAACGAATAGGGACTTATGCATTGTGGATTGCCCATGCGTTGAAAACGAATGCACATCCCTATTGTCTATTGTCTGATATTTTTAGGTAGGAGGTCTGGGTGAACTGGGAAGAATTCAGGAAGATTAGGGAGTCTAGGAAAATTGGAGACAAACTAAATGAACTGGCAGAGGTATAGACAAAATGATTTCACAAATGCATGTTTATTTTAAAATATACCTGCTTCTGCATATAAATCAGGGTTTACTCATATGTATTATATGTTTTTCACATGTAAAATATATATGCATATGTTTATAAAATAGGTAAAGTATGTGTTTTCCTCACATTGAAAATTTTTGTGCATACTGGGACAGTCATATGTATTTTCAGAATACAACTACATCCAACTGTTCAGCTCGCACTGCACAGTGAGTATTGATTGCAAATAATTTTCCCCAATTTGTTTTAAATGTGCTATTTGATAATTCATGGAGTACACCCTAGTCCTTCTATTATCTGAAAAAGTAAATAACCAGTTCACAGTTTTACCTATTCCAGTCCTCTCATGGTTTTATAGACCTCTATCATATCCCCCTTCAATTGTCTCTTCTGCAAGCTGAACAGCCCTAACTTCTTTCAACCTTTCCTCACAGGGGAGCCATGCCATGCCATCCCCTTTATCATTTTGGTCACCTTTCCCTGTACTTTCTCCAGTGCAGCTATATCTTTTTTGAGATGTGGAAACCAGAATTGCACATAGTACTCAAGATGAGGTCCCACCATAGAGCAATACAGAGGCATTATGACATCCTCTGTTTTATTCACCATTCCCTTCCTAATAATTCCTAACATTCTGTTTGATTTTTTTGTCCACTGCAGCACACTGAACCAGCAATTTCAATGTATTATCCACTAGGGATGTGCAGCTGGAAAGTATTCGTTGGATTCGGGATACGTATTCGTCGGGGCCTAGATACGTTGCATTCGGTCAAGGGGGGGAAGCCCGATCCGTTAATATGTTGAATTCGGCATTCTTTCCCTTTAAATTTAATTAACTACATCCCCCCACCCTCCTGACCCTCCCAAGACTTGCCTAAAGTCCCTGGTGGCCCAGCAAGGGTCCTGGATCATCTCCTGCACTCGCGCCATCAGCTGCCGGTATTCAAAATGGCGCTGATAGTCTTTGACCTTACTATCACAGGGGCTACCAGTGCCATTGGTTGGCCCCTGTCACATGGTAGGAGCAATGATTGCTCCTACCATGTGACAGGCTCCTACCATCATGTAACCACAGCATGGATTATTTTTCCCTATAGTATCATCTTGCACTTGTCCACATTAAATTTCATCTGCCTATTTGGATGCCCAATCTTCCAGTCTCCCAAGGTCGTCCTGCAATTTATCACAATCTATAAGTGATATAACTACTCTGAAAAAGTTTGTGTCATCTGCAAATTTGATCACCTAACTCGTCATATCCCTTTCTAGATCATTTATAAATAAAGGGGTAGATTTTAAGAGGCGCGCGAACAGCCTACTTTTGCTTGCGCATCAGACTCAAGCAAAAGTACGCTGGATTTTAGTAGATACGCGCGGAGCCGCACGTATCCACTAAAA
>NW_021820893.1:0-143722 GCF_901001135.1 Rhinatrema bivittatum | reverse complement strand
TGATTTCTTTTCTTTTCTTTCCTTTCTTTTGTCTTCCTACCCAAAGTCTATAAATGTTGTATTCCCCTCATCATAGGAGGCTGGGATGGAGGAAGTAGAGTAATTACTGGGTATGGTGCACAGTGAGGGTAGCCCATAAGGGGGCTCCCATTGAGAGCTGTGAATTTGATAAGGAAACCATGGAATTTTGTTTTGAACCTCTGGCCTTGTGTGCTGTAGGCCTGAAGTCCTGCTGGAGGAGCTATACTGGCCTCATGAGGAATTGGAGAAGCGAGGAATCTAGTAGCTTCCCAGGTGCTGTGGGTAGGCTCAGCCAGACTCCAATTGGCTGTGAGTAAAGCTACCCCCAGTTACACAGTTGTGCTCAAATAGTAGCTTGCAAGGAAATGCCATTGCTGGTACACTGTCTCCTGAGGATTTGTAGTAGACTGTGAGTTAATGTAACACCAGAAGAACTGCTAGCTGTTTTGTGTCCCTCCCTCTGGGTAAGGGAATTATTTATACCTTGTCTATTTTGGCTATTTCCTCCTACAGCCATAAGTCAGGAAATATCTGTTTGTTTCTGCTTTGGTTTCCTGCAATTAAAGAATCAGCGTAGTGCAGCTACTGAGTGGTCCTTTTTTCCTGGTTGGTGCTCACTGCTATTGGGAGCTTTGGGGGTATTCTTGCCACTCTGGATGGCTGTTTTGCCCCTCTCACGATGCTTTTGTCTCTTCATGCCATTTTTTTATGTTTGCTTTGACCCTCTATCACTGCCTTGGGGGATTTCCTGCCTCTTTTGATGATTTGTTCCACCTTTATGATTGCCTTGAGCTGTTAATGCCATACTTAGTGCCTCTTTCCCCCGCTTGTGTAGCATTGGGGGGTTCATGACATTGTTGTTGCTTGCCCTTTGCCTTGATTTTGGAGCCTTAGTGGTATTCTTGTCATTCTTGCTGCTGCTCTGCTCCACTGAGAACTCCTGCCACTGCTGCTGATTACCATTTTGCCTCATTTTGGATCTGTGGGCTCTTCATGCCATTTTATTTCCATGTTTTATAGTGTTGGCATGCCTTCCCTTTTCTAATGATGACTGATTACCCACCAGTTTCATTACAAATGAATAGAAAACCCCCAATTTGGGAGCACAATTGTGTATAATGGGAATAAAACAAACACATTTGTATTTTCGTTTGAAATGAACCAAACAAATGTCTGTGACCTTCGAAACAAATAAATAAACTCAAACACATTTTTTTTGCCTCTGCACATGCCTATAAACTAACTCAAAAGAGTGATTTTGGTTTCCCCCCCTCAACTTAGTGCCCAGGCCAGCCATCCCCTCTTGCCTACTCATTGTAATGGCCATGCCTTCCATGCTGCAGTATTATTGTCTTACCTTTACCCTTTGCACTTCAGATCCAGTTCAAAATCCTCAGACTCACCTACTCTGCCTATCATTCTTTTGGTTCTCCCTTCTCTCATCTTTACTCTCCTACGGTATATTCTGTCATGTGGATCTTTTTAGTCATAGTTCTATACACTTTTGTTTTTTTTATTCATATAGAACAATCTTCTCTTGATCATTTCTACCTCATCCTTTAGTCTTAAAAACAAAAAGTCCCCAAATCTTTTCTCATTTCCTCATAAAATCTCTTTTATTCCATCTCTCTTCATTACTCTGATTCAAGTTTTTGGTTTTGTTTTTGTTTGCTTAATCTATGCTTGTTTGCCTTATCTGCAAAGTGCTTCAAAGAATAATGATTTTGGCTAAGCTTGTCCAGATATAGGACTTTGAAAAGAAGATAGGCAAAAAGTATTTTCTGGCTTTGGTAAACAATAAAATTATCTTGAAAGAGTGCTGACAGCAGAAACTGCATCTGCTAGTTGTAAAGTTGGATATGCTGGGAAAGAGTACTTAAATCCTACAAATTTGTTGAAGGCTTAAACTATTACTGTCTATGTGTTTGTGTGTTGCTAAGTAGTTTGAGAGCTTTTGAATTAAACTTGTATACAGCTTAACATTTGAATACAATTCTAAGTTTATAACTGTATGTGTTCTGGGAAATAGAAGTTGAATTAATCATGTGAGTAGGTTAATACTAAGTTTATAACGATGAGTTTTCAGGTCACTTGCTTGATCTGAGAAGGTGTGAGAACTAGTTTCTGCGCAAGTTGTCCCTGGTTTCTGCTTCCCATTTACCCTCCCCATTGTCCATCCACCCCAGTCACATTTTGATATATAGATAGATTGTGCTCTCATTAGGAGGAAACACTTCAAATATGAGTCAGTTAGAAATTTAGAACAATGTGCAATTAATCCTGATTTTAATGATTGACTGATTTTAGTCCTATTAATTGTCATTGACAAAACCAACAAAAAAGACACCTAATAATCAAATTTAAAACTCTTAGGATTTAAAAGTCCCCACTCCTTAAACAAATTTTAAAAAATTTAACAACGCAGCAAAAATTAAGATGGAGACAGAGTACAGCAGCAAGATGAGGGCTAGCCAGTCTTTGTACCAAGTGCCATATTATGATTATCTACCTGTTCAAGAGAGGTTGCATAAAGAGCTCTTGACTCTCAGTCTGATCTCTGGAGGTCAGTGGCAGGACCTGGAGGAGCTGAGAAAGACAGAGAAGTATATAGAGGAAATATTCAGGGAATCATAGGAAGTCCCAACTTCAGTCAAGCAGTCCTTGTGCTGCTTTGGAGAATCAAGGTCACCTGGCAGAAGATCAGCACTTTGGTATGGCAGGAAATAATCCCACAACCTGATTTACGCTCTAATGGGCCAATATAGTACAGTGCGCTCCGACGGAGCGCACTGTACAGTATCGCCTACCCAAAAGATAGGCGCTAATTTCTCCAGGCACTGGGAAAGTGCACAGAAAAACACTTTTATTGCTAACTCCACGGTTTTCTGTGCACCCTCCGACTTAATATCATGGCGATAATAAGTCGGAGGTCCCGAAAGTTTAAAAAGTAAAAATAAAAAAAAATAAAAAATTTAAAATGGCCCCGCGGCTGGTGGGGTCGAAAACCGGACGCTCAATTTTGCCGGTGTCCGGTTTCCGAACCCGAGGCTGTCAGCGGGCTCGAGAACCAACGCCGGCAAAATTGAGCGTCGGCTGTCAAACCCGCTGACAGCCGCTGCTTCCGTCAAAAAAGAGGGAAGCGCTAGTGTCCCTAGCGCCTCTTTTTACCGCCGGGCCTAATTTAAATAAATTAAAATACTGTATCGCGTGCTCAGGAGAGTGGCCTGTGCACACACCGGGAGAGCAGGCGCTCGCCTGCTCTCCCGTGATTTTACTCTATCGGCCCATATAGTAAGGCTTTATCCTCTTGCACTTAGGATGTATCACTATCTCCAGGAGCACATGCCCAGAAGAAAAGGGTTAGGATGGCTGTTGTAGTTGGTGATTTGATGCCCTGTCCGCAACACTCTTTAACATTTACCTCCTCTCAGTATGTCACCTACTCGCAGGACTTGGAATCATACATTACATATATGCAGACGACATAAAACTACTGTTACCCATCGTAAACACTATTGAAGAAACAATGAAACTAGCCAATATGTAACTTGAAATAATCAAACTCCTCCTAAACCAAATGGAACTGGTAATAAACATTGATAAAACTGAATTCTTAAACCTAGAACAAAAAAATATACACCCTATACAACCTACAATTGCAATCAAAAATAATCAAACTGTGGAGTTAGCAATAAAAGTACGGAATCTAGGGATAATAAAATAATTAACCCTGCGCTAAACATGAAACAACACATTTCACAGAAATTAAAAGAAGGTTACGCCAAACTAATGGTCCTTAGAAGACTGAAACCCCTGCTAATGCTGAACAATTTTCGCACAGTTCTACAGGCAATGATATTCATGAGCACTGTAACTCTCTGATATTAGGGCTACCTCAAGTTACCATTAGACCACTCCAAATATTGCAAAATTCTGCTGCTAGAATTTTGACAGGCAAAAAGAAAAGAGACCACATTACAGGAACACTTGCTGAACTACACTGGCTTCCAATTGAACAAAGAATACAATGCAAGGCACTGTGTATAATTCATAAAACTAATCCATGATGAAAAGGCCGACTGGCTTAACACAGCACTGCGTGTACAATGTACTCACAGAAACCTGAGATCTGCTAATAAGGCTCTACTAACTGTTCCTTCTGTTAAATCAGCACGTCTCACTCAAGCAAGGGAGAGAGCACTGTTGCTGGCTGGACCTGTTCTATGGAACTCCATGCCACTGAAAATAAGGCAGGCAGAGGAATTTGAAACTATTTAAAACTAATCTGAAAACCTGGCTTTTTAAACAAGCTTTTTATAAAGACAAAGAGGAGGAAAACAGTCGATAGATAAGGATGCACCAAGCAATCAGTTTTTTCTTTTATATCTCCAAATGCATATTAAACGTAGATTTGAACCACTTAACAGTTTCCTAACCAACATATAAGCTTTAATTAACACATAGTCTCTCTTATTAAAAATATGTTACCGTTCTATGTTGGAACATGTTTAATTTGTAATCTATACCAATTATAGTTTTTTCTTATTGTGCCTTTCTGTAAACCGTTGTGATGGTGAATTAACTTAATGAAGGTATAGAAGAGTTTTAAAATAAATAAATAGAAAGCTGGGGCTGCTGGGCATGAGGATCTCTGGTAACTTGCCTGCCTGGTGTGAAGATAATAGACCTCAAGCACCATCTAGATAGGATTTTAGAAAATGCTGACATGGAGCCCACTGTTATATAATTACATGATAATGACAGCAGAAAAGGACCAGATGGCGCATCCAGTCCTGCCCTGCAAGATGCTTATGGTAGAATCTGCAGGGTACCCCCATGTTTTTCTCAAGGGTAGTAACTACCACTCTATGCAGTTACCCCCAAGCCTTATGATAAGGGTAGTAATATTTACAATCAATCAAAACTATTAAGACCATAAATTACTGTTAGTAACATTTTTACTGAGTGAGGAGCCTTCTTGATAATTCAGAAAATGCTGCTTGATGTTCTTTGCTTTGTGACTTGACCATAGATGCCATCCTCTGCTTTTTCTCTTATGCTTACGTGTCAGATCCCAGATAGTAAATGTCTGGGCTCATGTTGGTTGTTGTCTGTATCCAATTCCCTTTCCACCACCCCCCTCCCCTGCCAAAGCAGGTTGTGATGTTGCAGTTGTGTCAAAAGCATCAAGGCTATTGATTGAGGGTAGTAATTCCCATGTCTTTTGTTAAGGTAGTAACTGCCGCTCCATGCAGATTACCCCATGTACCCTTTTCTTTATTTCCGCCCTCTAGCCTTTAGGGATCCAAAGTGTTTATCCCATGCCCCTTTGAATTTGTTGACCAGTGAGCCTGACTTCAGTGCCGGGAAAAATAGTGGAAACTATTCTCAAGATCAAAATCATAGAGCATATAGAAAGACATGGTTTAATGGAACACAGTCAACATGGATTTACCCAAGAGAAGTCTTGCCTAATAAATCTGCTTCATTTTTTTGAAGGGGTTAATAAACATGTGGATAAAGGTGAACCGGTAGATGTAGTGTATTTGGATTTTCAGAAGGCGTTTGACAAAGTCCCTCATGAGAGGCTTCTACGAAAACTAGAAAGTCATGGGATAGGAGGCGATGTCCTTTCATGGATTACAAACTGGTTAAAAGACAGGAAACAGAGAGTAGGATTAAATGGTCAATTTTCTCAGTGGAAAAGGGTAACAATGGAGTGCCTCAGGGATCAGTACTTGGACCGGTGCTTTTCAATATATATATAAATGATTTGGAAAGGAATACAACGAGTGAGGTTATTAAATTTGCGGATGATACAAAATATTCAGAGTAGTTAAATCACAAGCGGACTGTGATACATCACAGGAGGACCTTGCAAGATTGGATGTTTGGGCATCCAAATGGCAGATGAAATTTAATGTGGACAAGTGCAAAGTGTTGCATATAGGGAAAAAATAATCCTTGCTGTAGTTACACGATGTTAGGTTCCATATTAGGAGCTAGCACCCAGGAAAAAGATCTAGGGCATCATAGTGTATAATACTTTAAAATCATCAGCTCAGTGTGCTGCAGCAGACAAAAAGCAAACAGAATGTTAGGAATTATTAGGAAGGGAATGGTTAATAAAACGGAAAATGTACAAATGCCTCTATAATCAGCTCCATGGTGAGACCCGCACTTTGAATACTGTGTACAATTCTGGTCGCCGCAGATCTCAAAAAAGTTATAGTTGCGATGGAGAAGGTACAGAGAAGGGCAACCAAAATGATAAAGGGGATGGAACAGCTCCCCTATGGAAAGGCTAAAGAGGTTAGGGGCTGTTCAGCTTGGAGAAGAGCCAGCTGAGGGGGATATGATAGAGGTCTTTAAGATCATGAAAGGTCTTGAATGAGTAGATGTGACTCGGTTATTTACACTTTCAATAATAGAAGGACTAGAGGGCATTCCATGAAGTTAGCAAGTAACACATTTAAGACTAATCGGAGAAAATTCTTTTTCACTCAATGCACAATAAAGCTCTGGAATTTGTTGCCAGTGGATGTGGTTAGTGCAGTTAGTGTATCTGGGTTCAAAAAAGGTTTGGAGGAGAAGTCCATTAACAGCTATTATCAAGTTTACTGAGGGAATAGCTACTGCTATTAATTGCATCAATAGCATGGGATCTTCTTAGTGTTTGGGTAATTGCAGCTCTTGTGGCCTGGTTTGGCCTCTGTTGGAACAGGATGCTGGGCTTTATGGACCCTTGGTCTGACCCAGCAAGGGAATTTCTTATGTTCTTATGTTCTTCTTCACTACATCTTCTAGAAGGGAATTCCAGGCATCCGCAACCCGGTCCATCAAGAAATATTTCTGGCTTTGGTATCTCCCTGTACCTCCTCCTCTTCCATGCTATACATATGTAGATCCTTCAGCCTTTCCTCATAAGTCTTTTTTAGCTTCCGATATAGACCCCACAACCATTCTGATTTGCCTTTTTCTGGACCGCTCGATCCTGTGTCTATCCTTTTGGAGATTTAGTCTCCAGAACTGAACATAGTACTCTAGTTGAGGCCTCACCAAGGGACCTGTACAAGGGTATTATCACCTCCTTTTTCCCTGCTAGTGTTTACTCTCTCTGTGCAGCCCAACATTCTTCTGACTTTTCTATCAGTCTTGTCACATTGCCTTCACAGTCTCAGATCGCCAGATACTGTTACCCAAGGTCTCTCTCTTGGTCTGTGTAATCAGTGGTTCACCTCCCTATCATATACAGCTTCTTTCAGATTACCAAATTCTAGATGCATGACCTCTCCACTTCTTGGCATTGAATACCTACCAAATCTTTGTGTTATGTTTTTGTAAGGATGTGAACCCTGGGCCGAGATGAGAGATGTCTCCGCCCACAGGGAGGAGCCCTGTGAGCCTCACCATCGGTAGGCACTGTCTCAGTGGCGTAGGACACAATTGTATGCTAGAGACTTTATTAGGAAGGAAGGAAAAGCAGAGCCCGCAGAGCAGGTGATGCAAATAAGTACAGTTTCTGAGCAGTGGGGTATACCCAGGGTGATACCACTGATGTGAAGGATCCGGTAGTGGGCCCGCAGAGTGGGGTACGCCAGGAAGTCCCTTCAGACGAGTAGAGATTACCTCAGAAGTGCAGATCTGGTAGTGGCCCGCAGAGCGGGGTACGCCGAGGGTGACTGTACTGAAGATGATGATGAAATAGTGTGAGGTGCAGGAACCCGAAGTGGATCTTGTAGCTGGTACGGCAATACCCTGCAGCACAGGGTATACTGGAACAACTTCTACTGAAGAGGAAACGGTAGTGGCCCGAGGCACGGGGTACACTGCAGATAAGCTTCAGTAAAGCTAGTATCGCTGAAGTCTGTAGTAAGGTACTTACAAGTGGTAGTTCCAGGAGAGGTGACCCGATAAGCGGGTCAGGTAGAAGTCCAAGGCAGGAAGGCCTCTGAGGAGCGGATAGCCAGGAACGCAGAAGGGCCCTCCGAGGAGCAGGTACTCAGAGCGTCCACACACCAAGACAGGAATCTGGAACTGGAAGTCCAAGGAATGAGCGGATTCAGCAACGATGGAACCCTTGCTAACTCGTTAAGCAAAGGGGCCGGTCAGCTAAGTACAGCAGCGAGTTGACGTCATCCGGAGGGGACGCCCCCGAGGTTCCCGCCATGACGTGTACAAAGGAGGCCCTTGCACGCGCTCGCCTTAGTGATTCCCAGAGACAAGATGGCAGTCGGCAGCGCCCACCTGTCCCGGGGAGGTCGGCACAGGGGCTGGCGGAGGCCGTCATTCTTCCTAGGATTGACGGTGCAGGGAAAAAGGAGGTGAGCATGAGTGGAAGTCTGCAATCGACGGGCGTAACACTTCGACCACTCTTCAAACTTTCTTAAATGTTTTCATTCTCTCTACTCCTTCAGGTATGCCCACTCTGTTGCAGATATTCGTATTTGCTGCAAATAGACAAATTTTACCTTCTCTCCCTTCCACAATGTCACTCACAAAGATATTAAACAGAACTGATCCCTAAACCGATCCCTGTGGCACTCTGTTTTAACAGAGTTCTCGTATCAGAGTAGGTTCCATTTATCATTACCCTCTGTCTCCTATCAGTCAACCAGTTTGTAATCCATGCCACCACCTTGGCGCTCACTCCCAAGCTTCTCATTTTATTCACAAGCCTCATATGCGGGATCATATCTAAAGTTTTGCTGAAATCCGCTCTTTCTCCATCAAATTCTCTAATCACCCAATTAAAAAAAATCAATAAGATTGGTCTGACAGAACCTTCCCCTTGTGAATCCATGCTGCCTAGGATCCAGCAAACCACCTGATTGTAGATAGTTCACTATCATTTTCCCTCAGCAGAATCTCTATTAATTTTCTCACCACAAAGGTAATTTTAACCGGCCTGTAGTTTCTAGCCTTCTCTCTGCTACTATCCTTGCGAAAAAGGAGCACAACCACACTTCTCCAGTCTCAATGCACTACTCCCATTTCCAGGGATATACTGAACAAATCTTTCAGTGTGCCCTCCAGGACATGTCTGAGCTCCCTCAGTATTCTGGGATGTACCTCATCCAGCTCCATGGCCTTGTCAACTTTCAGTTATTCTAGATCTTCTCATACATTCTCTTTTGTAAAAGGAGTTTCATCTACCCCATTACCATCTACAGTCTTGTCAACCAGCAACTGTCTTTCTCCGGGGTCTTCTTTAGTGAACATGGAACTGAAGTATTTTTTTAAATATTTCTGCCATTTCTTCATCTCTCTCCATACATTATTCCTTATCATCTTTCAGTTTAACTATACTACTTTGGGCCTTCCTTCTTTCTCTGATGTATCTGAAAAATATTTTGTTACCTCACTTTATCTCTTTGGCAATCCTTTCTTTCACTTGATGTTTTGCTTTCCTGATTCCTTTCTTAGTCTCCCTCAGCTTCACTAGATATTCTTCCCTGTGTTTCTCTTTTTGGGATCCTTTCTACTACTTGAATGATGTTCTTTTTGCCTTTATTTTATCAGCCACTTCCTTTGAGAACCAGAATTTTTTTTCCCTCTTACTTTTGTTTACTTTTCTAAGATACAGATTTGTTGCCTTTGTAATAGTTCTTTTTAATTTGGCCCACTGTTGTTTCACCTCACTATTTTCTCCCAGTCTTCCACTTCTTCTTCCAAGTACTTCCCCATTTTGACAAAGTCCATACTTGTGAAATTTAGAACTCGAGTCTTTTTGTGACTTTTCTGTATCCTGTTCACAATATCAAGCCATACCATCTGATGATCACTGGTGCTCAGATGGACACCTACCTGGACATTAGAGACACTATCCCCATTAGTGAGCACTAGGCTGAGTATCACACCCTCCCTCATGAGTTCCATTACCATTTGTTTGATCAGAGCCCCATGAAGGACATCTACTATCTCTCTACTTCTTGTAGATTCTGCAGAAGGGATACTCCAATCTATATCCGGCAGACTAAAATTTCCAACAAGCAATACTTCTCTCTTCTTTCCCACCTTTTGGATTTCTTCAGTCAGATCTCTGTTCAGTTATTCTGTCTGAGAAGGAATCCTATAGATTTAATTACCCCAATAAAAGTGGAAGCACTATTTATTTTTTAGGACTGTCCATAATGCTTCTTCTCTACCCCACATCCCTTGCAATTAGGTTGCTTTGTTATTTTTTTGATATAAAGAGCTACTCCCCCTTTTCTGTCCTCTCTGTTCTACCTAATCAAGTTATAGCCCGGGATAGTTAGTTATATCCTAATCATAAGAATCAGTGAACCATGTCTCTGTAACAGCAAAAATATCCAAGTCTGTAGCCAACATTAAGGCCTGCAGATCTGGGATTTTATTGCCCAGTCTATGAGCATAGCTTTCTAGCTGCTTTTGAGTCACCTTTTCTGCTTTTTTGAACTGATTGATTTTATTACTCTCTCTTCCCACTTCCTGTATTTCTTGGAGGTGACCTGCCAATTTCACCTGCCACCTCCGCTCTCTAGTTTAAATGCCTCATAATATATGTTCTGAATTTCTCACTTAGCATCCTCTTTCCTGCCACAGACAAATGTAGGCCTTCCCTACCATATAACCTTTTAATGTTCCATACATGACCCCAGCCTCCAATGTATCCAAAACCACTTTCTTTACTCTAGATTTTGAGTCAGGAATTGAAATTATATATATGGCATAACCTTTCCTTTCCTTTTCCATGAACAGGTAATACTTCCGAAAAGGCAATGGTTTTTTCCATGTGTCTAATTTTCTTCCCTAGATTTTGGAAGTCGTTCTGTACTTTATGGACACCATTTCTAGTGAAGTCATTGGTCCCCAGATGGATGATAATACTGATATCAGAGACCCTACTTTCTTCCATAATTGCTTTATCTGGTTGGTATTTCTACTGACTAAGGCTCCTGGAAGGCATTTAACTATTGTGTCCCCATCAAAGGGAGTCCCAGTTTGGTTCCTCTAATGACTGCGTCTTCCAGCATAAGAAGCTATTTTTAACGACATTTGATCCTGCTGGAGGGTTTCTAGGTGTGTTGGGTAGCTACCTCCCTTTTAAACATCACTTCAGATTCTATCCAATGTAGAAAAGGCATTATGCAAAGGTAACAGTGGGGAGAGAGGGAGTCTCTTCATCACAGGCCTTATTCTGCCAGAGCGCACTGTCATCCAATTATTCCAGGGTTTCTGAGTCCTGGATGTTTGACTTCTCAACGGGAGTGGGGGCGAATACACAGAATGCTTCAAAGATGGGGAAATTGGGTGTCTCAGAGTTACTGGTCTTGTTCTACCAGAGCCCATTGTGAACCATTTATGTCTGGGGTTTTGACTCCTATGTGGCAGTTAGGAGAGATATTCTGGATGCTGCAAGGAAGGGGACGATTTTTGAAACCTGGATAATTTCTCTTTCAGCTGAATTAGTTCCTTTTTCATGGCAGACAGCTGAAAGCAAATTGGACAATTCTTAATTGTCCAAATGATAGGCATTGGAACATAAGCACCACAATTAAAGGACATTTTGTTAATAGTGATTAATAAACAAGTTGTGAGATTGGTACTTAGGTACTGTTATAGAACATGTGGATACCAATAACATAAGAAAGTGCATGAGGAAGGTTCTAGAGGCCTAATAATAAATGATTTTATGTCATAAATTGAAATCCAGAACCTACAGGTTTGATTTCTTAGAAATGCTTCCTATTCCACATGCAGGGTCCCAGAGGTAGGCTGAGCTCCAGAGTCTTCCACGGTAGCTGTCTGAGCTTGATTTACTGTACTTCTGAGTCAACAGTTAATCCATTCTGTTCAAAGGACACCTGGAGAAGTGTTAATAGCATGTCCACATTTGGGTAAATTAATCCTAAGAGGCAGGTCTTTAGGTGGAGTTGAGAGTATAAATGGAGTGTCTACAGTAATTCCCTCTCCTACAAAACTTTATGTGGCACCAATAAGTTGTGGTTTTTTTTTTTTTTACTGAATATCTAATTTTATTGGCAGATACAACCATTCAGATACAAGTATAATATCATAGGAAGTTAATAACAAAACAAAGCAATCTTTAGGCATGAGTTTCTGAGGCCAACATATATTCTTTCTCCTTCATTAGTCCCTGATCAGGAGTATGTATCATTAAGAATGACAATCATGTTATTTGGCAGTGAAAGTACAATTTTCATTTTGCAAATAGTTTTCTGATTATTTTTCAAACTTTGCATATTTGTGAAATGACTCACTATTCACTCAAATTACCATGCACAAGAGGGTAGGAATGCAGTGAAAAGGGCTAATTATGCCATTTTGATCTATTTTATCATACATTTTCCCATTAAGGTCTATTGAGAAAAAATGTGCTGAAGTAGATCTTTTCCTCAATGGCACAAATTCTACATTTTGTTTTCACTTTTAAGGAAACCAATAAGCTTATGGAGATAATTCCAGATGAGCTTCTGTTTAAGCCTTTTCTGAAGTATCTGTTTTTCTTATCACTGAAGAATATATTCCATGTTTTTTCTGTGGCCAAAAGTTGTTTTTTTTTCTTATTCCTTTTCATTGGTTTGATGTGGCAAAAAGTACCTTTGCTGAAGCATGGGCAATCATTTTGAATTTCTTCCTTAATGTAATAGTTTGAGCATGACCCAGAGCGGTTCCTCCACCCCCATTCCAGATGTACATGACAAATCTGAAAAAAAGGATAATCTTTTAAATATGATAGAGAATCATCAAATAAAGCTGCTAACATATGGGAAAGAGCAGGAACCATCCTAAAACTCTTCATAAACCCCACTTATATGAAATAATCACAAGTGTGGTTACCCAATTCTTACTATTTAATCCTGGTAGAATTTTCTTGTTTGCTCAAATCAATGAATACCTTTATAGCAGAAATTTTTTGATCACCTCAATTTGTAGGAATCACAATGACAGAGAGGACCACCCGGGAGGCGGTGTGGCGCTTTATGTCCGGGATGGCATAGAGTCCAACAGGATAAACATCCTGCATGAGACTAAATGCAAAATTGAATCTTTATGGGTAGAAATCCCTTGTGTGTTGGGGAAGACTATAGTGATAGGAGTATACTACGTCCACCTGGTCAAGATGGTGAGACGGACAGTGAAATGCTAAGAGAAATTAGGGAAGCCAACCAAATTGGTAGTGCGGTAATAATGGGAGACTTCATTTACCCCAATATTGACTGGGTAAATGTATCATCGGGACATGCTAGAGAGATAACGTTCCTGGATGGAATAAATGATAGCTTTATGGAACAATTGGTTCAGGAACTGACGAGAGAGGGAGCAATTTTAGATCTAATTCTCAGTGGAGCACAGGATTTGGTGAGAAAGGTAATGGTGGTGGGGCCGTTGGGCAATAGTGATCATAATATGATCAAATTTGAATTAATGACTGGAAGAGGAACAGTATGCAAATCCACGGCTCTCGTGCTAAACTTTCAAAAGGGAAACTTTGATAAAATGAGAAAAATTGTTAGAAAAAAACAAAAAGGAGCAGCTACAAAAGTAAAAAGTGTGCAAGAGGCATGGTCATTGTTAAAAAATACCATTCTAGAAGCACAGTCCAAATGTATTCCACACATTAAGAAAGGTGGAAAGAAGGCAAAACGATTACCGGCATGGTTAAAAGGGGAGGTGAAAGAAGCCATTTTAGCCAAAAGATCTTCATTCAAAAATTGGAAGAAGGATCCAACAGAAGAAAATAGGATAATGCATAAACGTTGGCAAGTTAAATGTAAGACATTGATAAGACAGGCTAAGAGAGAATTTGAAAAGAAGTTGGCCGTAGAGGTAAAAACTCACAGTAAAAACTTTTTAAAATACATCCGAAGCAGAAAGCCTGTGAGGGAGTCAGTTGGACCATTAGATGATCTAGGGGTTAAAGGGGCACTTAGGGAAGATAAGGCCATCGCGGAAAGGTTAAATGATTTCTTTGCTTCGGTGTTTACTGAAGAGGATGTTGGGGAGGTACCCGTACCGGAGAAGGTTTTCATAGGTAATGATTCAGATGGACTGAATCAAATCACGGTGAACCTAGAAGATGTGGTAGACCTGATTGACAAACTGAAGAGTAGTAAATCACCTGGACCAGATGGTATACACCCCAGAGTTCTGAAGGAACTAAAAAATGAAATTTGAGACCTATTAGTAAAAATTTGTAACTTATCATTAAAATCATCCATTGTACCTGAAGACTGGAGGATAGCAAATGTAACCCCAATATTTAAAAAGGGCTCCAGGGGCGATCCAAGAAACTACACACTGGTTAGCCTGACTTCAGTGCCAGGAAAAATAGTGGAAAGTGTTCTAAATATCAAAATCACAGAACATATAGAAAGACATGGTTTAATAGAACAAAGTCAGCATGGCTTTGTCCAAGGCAAGTCTTGCCTCACAAATCTGCTTCACTTTTTTGAAGGGGTTAATAAACATGTGGTTAAAGGTGAACCCGTAGATGTGGTATACTTGGATTTTCAGAAGGTGTTTGACAAAGTTCCTCATGAGAGGCTTCTAGGAAAAGTAAAAAGTCATGGGAGGTGGCGATGTCCTTTCATGGATTGCAAACTGGCTAAAAGACAGGAAACAGAGAGTAGGATTAAATGGACATTTTTCTCAGTGGAAGGGAGTGGGCAGTGGAGTGCCTCAGGGATCTGTATTGGGACCCTTACTTTTCAATATATTTATAAATGATCTGGAAAGAAATACGATGAGTGAGATAATCAAATTTGCAGATGATACAAAATTGTTCAGAGTAGTTAAATCACAAGCAAATTGTAATAAATTGCAGGAAGACCTTATGAGACTGGAAAATTGGGCATCAAAATGGCAGATGAAATTTAATGTGGATAAGTGCAAGGTGATGTATATAGGGAAAAATAACCCATGCTATAGTTACACAATGTTAGGTTCCATATTAGGTGCTATAACCCAAGAAAGAGATCTAGGTATCATAATGGATAACACATTGAAATCGTCAGTTCAGTGTGCTGCGGCTGTCAAAAAAGAATCTTGGGAATTATTAGAAAGGAATGGTGAATAAAACGGAAAATGTCAGAATGCCTCTGTATCGCTCCATGGTGAGACCGCACCTTGAATACTGTGTACAATTCTGGTCACCACATCTCAAAAAAGATATAATTGCGATGGAGAAGGTACAGAGAAGGGCTACCAAAATGATAAGTGGAATGGAACAGCTCCCCTATGAGGAAAGACTAAAGAGATTAGGACTTTTCAGCTTGGAGAAGAGACGGCTGAGGGGGGATATGATAGAGGTGTTTAAAATCATGAGAGGTCTAGATGGGGAGATGTGAAACGGTTATTTACTCTTTCGGATAATAGAAAGACTAGGGGGCACTCCATGAAGTTAGCATGTAGCACATTTAAAACTAATTGGAGAAAGTTCTTTTTTACTCAGCGCACAATTAAACTCTGGAATTTGTTGCCAGAGGATGTGGTTAGTGCAGTTAGTATAGCTGTGTTTAAAAATGTATTGGATAAGTTCTTGGAGGAGAAGTCCATTACCTGCTATTAATTAAGTTGACTTAGAAAATAGCCACTGCTATTACTAGCATCGGTAACATGGAATAGACTTAGTTTTTGGGTACTTGACAGGTTCTTATGGCCTGGATTGGTCACTGTTGGAAAGAGGATGCTGGGCTTGATGGACCCTTGGTCTGACCCAGTATGGCATGTTCTTATGTTCTTATGAATCATGCTTTTGCTGTTATATCATGTGGCAACTTGCCATATTACTAGTTGTACTAGTACTGTAACTTTGCCATTATGCTCTGAGTCAGTTACAGTAAAAATGAATATAACATTTTTCTTTATTTAATGTGATGTGTTCATTCCCAAGATACAAACAGTTTTGGAAGGCACTAGGTATTTCCCTATCTCAAAGGTCCCCAAAAGAGCAAAATGTGATATTTCAGCAAGAGGGTTTAGGCTCCTAAATTGGCTCCTTTGAAAATTTATGAGGGTTGTGTCTAAATTTAGGTCCCCTAGTTTCATTAGAAACTAAATTTAGGGGCCTTAAAAAGTAGGTCGCTAACGGGGGGCGGAGGTAAGGAGGGCAAACAATGTTTGCAGCTTAAGTACTGATTTTCAGAACTAGCCATCTAATTTAGTAGTCTAAATATAGGAAATGAATAGTAGGACTAAATTTAGGGGCCTAAACTGTGTCAAAGTGCTTGGATCTCTATGGAGGCAAATAAATACAGCTTGAATATTGCCACCCTTCTCAGTGCAGGTAAAAGTATGTGCACTGTTCAGAGTATGCATATGAATATGATTGAGATCAAATAAAATGTGCATTCTATGGAGGCCCTGACAATATGAAAAATGCATATTTGTGCTGCTTGTGGTGCAGTCCCAGGAGTGCAGGGAGGTCAGTGTGTCTATGTATGCATCTGTCTTTTTTTTGCCTATCATTTTTGACAAGCCCTTCCACTAATGTAAAAATAATTTGCTTTTTTGGCACCACTTCATTACCAGACTAAAAGGCCCTATTTACCAAGCTGTTTTGCCCCATAGGCACATAATGGGATATAACGTTTAGTAAATAGACTCTTAAAGTTTGTATAGGCATCCGACACTTTGGTTTGCTCCTTTTCCTTTTTTATTTTTTTGGTGGGTTGCTGCTGTTCAGCTATTTGTCTTTGATCACTGACACTGCAAATGGATTGAAACAGAGTGAAACATCTAAAAGGAGCCTATCAACCTAGGGCAGAATAGCTAATAAAGAAACAGCAGGTAGTAATTAGTACATCAACTGTCCCAATTGACCAATCCTGTAGGTTTGCATTGACTTGGTGCTTAATGGAAACAAAATTGTCTCCTGATAAAATGTCTCAATTAAAAGAGTGGTCCCATGACTGAGTGAGGTGCACTGTACTACTTGTCTTTTACTTTAAGATGAGAACATTACAAAACTTCTTCAACTCTGTTTTCAAGAGTTTGCAGTGCATATTTTTGTTTTCTTTTAAATAGTTCTAAACCCTCAGTGTGCCCAGTCAAAATTTTGCTCTTTTGAACTACAACAATTTTTCTTTAGGAAACAGTCACAGCCCGGGGTTTGCAACTAGCATTTCCTTGTCTAGGTTTAAAAGCAACCTACAAATTTGTTTGATCTTTTCTTCTCTCCAATTTTGATAAAATGAAACCTGCTTTGACATATCTTACTGTTGCTGGGTTTTTTTCCCCATTGCACTTTATTGTTTCATTAATTAAAGGATGGGGCATTGATTGATTTGTACCTTATGAAATAACAATAATATTCCACTTTCCTGAAAAGTCTACTTTTTTTTTTTTTTTTTTTAAAGACTGAGGGGCTAATTATCAGGCAAAGCTGAGTTCCTCATCCAGGAGGGCAAATTTTGGCTGTCCAGACTGAGGACACTCGGCTTTGACTGAAGAATAGATGTCTTAACTCTCTGCCCAAGACTGATGCCCTCCCTCCCTCCTGAACCCGTATAATTTAACCCTTACCCCTCCCCCACGAGATGTGAACCTCTCCCTTCCACCACCCAATATGTTTGGGCGGGTTCTCTCCCATCAAAAAGATGCTGGGGGTTTCTCCCACCCCTCTGGAATCTCCATTTATAATTCTGGAGGATCTTCTGTCCTTGCCAGCAGCAGGGAAAACGTCCCCTCCTCCTGGCATTGCTGACCCACCTGGAATGGCTTCAGCTGACAACATCGTCATTATTATCGGCTGGTGGAAGGAAGAGGATCATGGCTCAGTGAGGAAAAGGAAAAAGGTTTAAAAATTGGGTTCAGGCAGAAGGGAAGGGCATCACCACTCAAAGAGCTGATTATTGGCTCAGGGCACAGAGTTGGCACTCTGCTTTAGGAAGCTTTCTTTGCTCCTAGGTTTGGTCGTGTAAAATAGGCACCAAAATTCTCTCCTCTATTCATAAGTCCCTGCCCAACCATTTTTTTAGATGCTTAAATTAAGGGACCTTCTAAATTTGCGTGCCTAAATTTAGGTACTCAGCAGGATGAATTTTATACTTTAAGTGGCTAGAGCTTTTCAATTTCGGCCCCATACATTTTGGGATCAATATTAACATGATCAAGGCTCCTAATTAAAGAGTCTAGGCAATTACAAGTCAATTTTCAAAGGCCCGCACAAACAACAGGGTTTACGTGCGTGCCTGGGCCTTGTGCGCACCATGTACATTTTATAATGGGCCCGGCCATGTGCGCACAAATGCCAGGCCTCTCCAAAGGGACTGGCCAGGGGGGCGGGGTCTGGGTGGGGAGGCTGCCAGTGCATGCAGATTACTTCTGCTCCAGAGGAGCAGTAAGTACTGAAATAAAGAATTTGGGGTTAGTTAGGTTACGTTTAGGGAGCGGGGAGGAGAGGGGAAGAAGGAGGAAGGTTAGGTAGGGGAGTAAATGTTACTACTTTTGTAGCAATTTTAAAAAGCCATTTACTCGCTTAAATCGCAGTTACACGAGCAAATCCTATGAGCAATTCAATGGCAAATATTGTAGCAATTTTCAACCCAGGTGCTTGTACTGATTATCAGTGCTAAGCCCCTATATGAAGTGCTTAAATGTAGGGAAAAACAGCAGCATTAAATTTAGACGTCTCAATTTTAGGCCCTAAATTTAAGGCATTTTTAGCCCAAAATTTAAGGAATTAAATGTGTCTGAAAATTTTCCAAACTTTAGGTGACTAAACTGAGGCTCCTATATTAGGCATCCAGCTGTCTTTGAATATGAGCCTCCATATATCCTATGCATGTTGTTATGATATGAACGATCAGTTAAACAGCCATTGTTACCCACCTAGCAAGAATGGAGGAAGGGACTTCAGAAACATCTTTCTCTATCCCGAATATAGATTGGGTGGAAAGAACTGTAGGCACCAGACATCTGGGAATCACCAGTATAATACTAAATGCTAGGGATGTGCAGACCAAAAGTTTAAGTTCATAAGTCCATAAGTCGAAAGGGGGTCCCATTTGCGGTCAATATGGACATATGGAGAATTCCATAAGTTGAGTCTATGTCCATATGTGCAAATAAAAATTTAAACCCCTCACCCGCCTTAATCCCGCCCCCCCCCAAGACTTACCAAAACTCCCTGGTGGTCCAGCGGGGTCAGGACGCCATTCCTGAACTCCTTTGCAAGGAGCACGTGAAGTCGGCGTCACGTGATTCCCCTCGGGTTCGCTCCCGGACCCCTCGTTGGGCCCAAAAGGAACTTTTGGCCAGCTTGGGGGGGTCAGGAGGCCCCCCCAAGCTGGCCAAAAGTGCCGTTTGGGTCCAACGAGGGGTCCGGGAGCGGAACCGCGATGGACCACGTGACGTCGGCGTCACGTCGGAGTGACGCGGACGTCACGTGATTCCCCACGCGTCCGCTCCCGGACCCTCACGGACCTTTTGGCCAGCTTGGGGAGTTTTGGTAAGTCTTGGGGGGGGGGATTAAGGAGGGTGAGGGGTTTAAATTTTTATTTAGATCAACAATCGCGATTTCCAACGTATTCAACATAGCTATGTTGAATACGTTGGAAATCCGATCGTTTACGCCTCATCATTTTTTTAAGTTAAAAAAAAAAATAAGTTGCGTTTTCCATTTAAGTTCAAAACGAATGCACACCCCTACTAAATGCTCCTTTGGCATTGGGCAGACTGGATGATGTGGATTTTATATACTAAGATGTGTGTTGTTTACAATAAATCCCCATTCCCTCACAAAATATGTCAATCTGATGAACTAAATCTAAAATTTCCCTGCACATGTGTTCTGAAATTACATTCCCGCAGAAAATAGTATTCCAACCTGCTAGTAATGGTATGTTACACAAAACTAGAACTAGCATCCAAAAATCCTTTAAATTGTAATGATTACTTCAATATGGGTTTACCCACACCCAGTTATCTTTAAATAATACGAAGGGATATCATACGTGTAAAGACTCTGTGAAAGTTTTCCAGAGCAAACCACACCATTTTGTAATCATTGTTCCTTAATTTTGATCTGCTCCATTGTGCGATTATACAGAAATTGTCTATTCCACAATTGTTACTTAACAGTTACAATGATGAATCCCACGTTGCTGAATTTTTGTGCTGTGTTGTATAAAATTGAAAATCCAAACAACTACTTAAAAATAGAAATCCAGACTGCTTTCATAGATGGTAGCTTTAAAATAGGTGCTTGGGCACACATATATATGTGTATATAGGCGTGTGGCCATATATAGACAGCAATTTTATGTCCTGCATGCACATACATGCATATGTTATAAAATAGCCCTGGCGTGTGTGTGTGTGTGTGTGCGTGCTAATTTTAAGCTTGTGTGTGCACAGCAGTGTAAGTCGGCTTTGGGATGCTCAACAGAGGGACTTTTATAACAGACGTGGGTCCAGCCCATGACCATTTTCACCAGTTCATCTACCAGTTTGTCCAGTCTAGAGCTAGGTACTCCAAACCTCCCTGGTTCTTTAGCCTGTACTCCCCTCAGTTAACCCACACCCCTCAAACTCTTCATTCATGGCTGTAAATAGTGTAATTAAGATTTACACCTCCTCCATAGTAAAAGTAAATTTGGACTCAACTATACCTAGGCGCACACCCAGGCAAGTAGCTATGTGTGCGCATATCTCTTTGCTCCACCCCGGAATATCCATGCCCCGCCCACATTCCACCCCTTTTTCCCCCAAAGTGAGATATTCGCTCATCGGTACTTGTGTACGAATGTGGGTGGCTTATAAAATCGGGTAGACACATGCATGTGCACATCTCTTCTCCCAATTTTGGTGTGTATCCAGCTTTTAAAATTCACCTTATGATTAGTAACTGTTCCTCAGTAACACATCAAATGTAATCTATAGTCCAACCATATTTCAAAATGCTGGTAAGTTGAAAGTACCTTTTTACTTCCCTTGGCAGAAAGAATGCAGAAAGAAGAATCTTTAGCTGCTGTTAGATTGGATTTTTATGTCAGAGGATAAGTACTCTTGAAGCAGTTTACTTGTAACATGGGGTCATGTCAAGTGCAGCCTGGCATATAAAAAGGTTTTTTGAGCTTACCACACTAATTGCAAATTAGTATGCACTAAAAATGAATGAAATAAAAAAAGGGAAAAATGAAAAAGCAGCACAAAATGACAAATCAAAAATTGTTTGGCTGTAAATCCCTAATAATATCCTGCACTTTTTAAATCCTTGAAAGGTTTAAAGTATACTGAGGCTTGATAAAGTACATCAAACTCTCGATGAATACGAGGCAGACTACATTCCATCTTAATTATGAGAATGAACAAGATGCCATTCCTGACATATTACTTGGATGATTTTTCTTAGAAAATTAGCTAGCATAACAGTATTGAGCTATTCAGAGGGCAATATTCATACAGTCAATTTATCTAGGTAAATCGATATTTACACCTGTGTAAGTGGCTTTGAAAATTACTACTTAATAGCCATAGCCAAAGGAAACAAAGCCTGAAACCTGCAGGCCAGGCCTTCCCGAGCCTGCTAGGTTCTTGTGACCTGGTTTGGCCTCTGTTGATGGACTTTTGGTCTGACCCAGAATGGCAATTTTTTATGTTCTTAGTCTGCTTATCCTGGGTCTCCAAAGTGGACAAGATTATCTCATGCATATTCCTTGTGGATATCCTGAAAATCCAACTGACTGTGGAGTCACCAGGGCAGGTTTGGGAAGTCCTGCTATAGAGAGAATATTTAGATTAGATACTAGTGATTAAAGGGGTCATTTTGTAGTAGCCTGTATAAGAAAGCCAGGATATACATGCATAAGTAGCACCAGTTTTCTAAGCAATTGTTCATTTTGAAAATTATCCCTCCAAATCTACCTACTAATTTGCTACCTGCTAATTTGTCTCAGATTTATTTTCAGGAAACTTTACTCACAAACATTTTGAAAATTCCAAAGTCTGCGCATATTTCTAAACCCTTCCCCAAGTCCACCCCTGGAAATGCCTCTGCTCAGTCCAGGTAAATTTATGACGATACCAGACATATGTGTATAAGTTGATTAGGCAAATAATTTTATAAGAAGTCATTTTTGCTAGTAAAGCACCATTTTACCTATAAAATGGCTTTGAAAATTACCCTTTGTATGTTGTTGTCTATCTTGCTCAAAATATTAACTTGCTTGTTTATTATATCTGTTTGCTCTACTTCTAGGTCTTCTTTACTATTGTCTTAGTAAGTTTTATTTAATGTATTTTTTATGTTGTTTTGAGAATAAAAAAGAAGTGACTTAGCATTGCCCTGATTTACTTGGCTTTAGAATGGTGGGAGTGGCTAAGACTGGGGAGCCTTCAAAACATCAAACACTAATATCCCCTTAGTCATAAAATAAACATTTGAAAACTAAAAGGGAAATATTATTAATGGGTTTTGTTTAGACTGCCAACTGAATTATGCAAAAATCAGAACAAATCCCCTATATATCAATTAGCCCATGCTTTTACAGTCTTTTAATTAATGTTAATTACATTTTTGAAACCTGGGATTTGCCACTGCTCAGCTCTCTCTCTCTCTCATTGACAGGCCAATGTAGAAAGGTCCATTCAGCTGAATGCACCTTTTTGCCTGCACTTCAGTGCACATTTTCCGTGCGCAAAACTTACTCCCGATAAAAGGAATTTTGCACACAGAAAAGGTTTGCTTCTTATTAGGAGTACTGCTAAGCGCCCTCACATGGAAATCCCATGCAAATGAGGGCATTAAGCCGTACCTCCCAAAGCAGAGAGACGGCATCAGGCCAGCGCACATTTTTTAATGGTGGAAATTTAACTCCAGGTCAGAGCTGGAGTTAAGTTTCTAGCTCTACTGCGCTAGCACTTAAAACCCCTATAAAAAGGGAAAAAGTTTTTAAAATAGTTTAAAAATGTCCATGGATAAGTACAGACTGATCAGGGTAAGTGGCGACAGCTTACTTATGTGGGTAAGTTACCTGCATAAGTACCGACTGATCTGTCTATCTGGCGCGGGTCACCACTACTTAGCTGGATAAGTAGTGGTGACCTGTGCCAGACAGCTGGATAAGTACTGACTTATCTGGCAATCTGGCAGCTGCTTTCTGCTGCTTCCTGCTGCCAGATAGACAGATAAATCGATATTTGGTGACTGCGGCTGTCACAGAGCGCGCCCCCTCCCTTCCTGAGTTATAATGTGTGTTTGACCTGTGTCGAACTCACATTTTAAAGTTTTTGCACATTTTTTAAACTCCCTATGCATCAGGAGTAAAAAAAAAAAAAATTACCTGAGTATTATAAATGTGCACTGTAAACCAGCACTCAGTTTTTTTTAACACTCACATTATTTCATCGGCCCCCTTAGCCTCTGTCCCTCTTCCTAATGCTGCTTCTGCTAATCTACTTCTCTTACCCTTCTTCCACCTCTTGCTGATGCTCAGCTCTGTCTGCATCTTCCACTCTGTCAAACACGGGTCCATATCTCCCATTTCCCCTCCCTTTTGAGGTTGCTGCCACTCAGTTTCATCTCCTGTCCTTTCTCCATCCTCTGCCCTACCCCCATCAGCTCTGTCTCTCGCCCCACCTCCTGCTGCCAATGAGCTCTACATCTCCCGTCTGCCCTACCTCCTTCTTTCCTTTCTACTGACACTGCTCAGCTCCAGCTCCTGCATGACCTCTGTCCCTGTCTTCTGATGCTATTGCTGCTCAGCTCCACATCTTCTGCCCACTCTCCCTCCCTCCTGTTCTCACTTATTTATTTATTATGACCTTTCTTTGGTGGACTGGGTTACTGGGATCAGAACTCCGTGATCGAACAGCTGGTTCAGGAACTTCCCAAGATGTTCGCTATACGTGTCAGCGCTCACTAAAACCCTTCTGTGAACAATAGATTCCTGGGTTTTTCTTTAGTAGGCTAAGAACTGATGAAATTAGTCCAGACCACTCAAAGTAATATGATTCTAGCAAAGTTTGTTTATATACAGGTGTAAAAAAAAATATCTTCACACAATCCAATTCCACAGGCATCACAAATGTAGATAATTTTAAATGTAGTGAGTCCTCCATTTGGCTTGCTGGCTGAAACCAGGAAGCTACAATACCCGATCCAGTCAGTAGAGGGGGTTGGGGGAGGGGGTAGAGGCGGCTTAACTCCATGGCCTTTGGTGTGGTCATGAATGCGGTTGTCCTCATTAAGTCTCAAGCTACTATTCCTAATCACTGGGCAGGGGAGTCCTCCAGGAGGAGACAAGAGAAAAAGTAATAAAATGTATGTTCTCCACTCAAAACCTCTAAGTGTCCACAGGGGGTGGGGAACACACATCACAGAGTCCAGCAATGGTGTTCAAAATAAAAGTTTACTTGACTTTGAAAATCACAGTCCAAGCCCTTGTAGAAAAAATGAGAAGCAGCATCAGAAAAATGAAAGTTAGGAAAAACATTATCTCTTTATTCAAGACACTCACCCTAGATGATCTTCTTACCTCTGCACCTGCATCCACTTCCACGATCCCTTCCTCTTGGCGGGTAGAGTAGTCTCTTTGTAATTACAGCATAAACAAGGGATGGAAGATGGTGAGAAGACCCCCCTTGTCCCAAATTATAGCCTTCAAACCAATAAATCCCAAAGGCTCTCTCAATAACTGTCTAGATCTTCAAATAGTCACAATCTTCACCCCTGCTATTGACTGTAAACAAAGGTCCTTCAGAACTGGCTCAATTCCAAAATGTACAAAAAGTCTTCCAAAATCTTCCAAATGGCAGATGAAATTTAATGTGGATAAGTGCAAGGGGATGCATATAGGGAAAAATAACCCATGATATAGTTACAGAATGATAGATCCTGGCTCCAGCCAGGAAAGAGATCTAGGAGTCATAGATTGGCTAGTGTGCTGTGACAGTCAAAAAAGCAAACAGAATATTAGGAATTATTAGGAAGGGAATAGCAAATAAAACGGTGGATGTCATAATGCCTCTGTATCACTCCATGGCGAGATTGCACCTTGAAAACTGAGTGTAATTCTGGTTGCCGCATCTAAAAAAAGATATAGTTGCATTGGAGAAAGTACAAAGAAGGGTATCCAAAATGATAAAGGGGATGGAACAGCTCCTCTATGAGGAAAGACTAAAGAAGTTAAGGCTGTTCAACTTGGAGAAGAGATGACTGAGTGAGGATATGATAGAGGGCTAGAAAAATCATGAGAGGTCTAGAACAGGTAAATGTAAATTGGTTATTTACTCTCTCAGACAGGTACTATTGTTATTTTCCTACCCCCACAGGGCTTACAATCTAATTTTGTACCTGAGGCAACAGAGAGTTATGTGACTTGTGCAAGGTCACGAGAAATGACAGTGGGATTTGAACTCTGGTTTCCAGACCACTGCTCTAATCATTAGGTTACACCTCCACTTGAGCAGTAAGGGATAGTAGCTTAGGATCTATTTAAGGTTTGGTTACTTGCCAAGTACTTGTGACTTGATTGGCCACTATTGGAAACAGGATGCTGGGCTTGATAGATTCTTGGTCTGACCCAGTATGGCATGTTTTTTGTTATTATCGTCCACTCTCCAAAATCCTCTTTTGGTCAGCCCATTCTTCTAGCAGCAAAGACCACCTCTTGATCACTCCTCTTGGGGAGAGGCAATGACTCAGATCACATGCTCCAGGGGACATTTATATTCCCCAGACACATCCCACAAAAAGGGAATAGAGCAAGGGGAGGACTCCAAAAATGCAAAACCTTTCTATCTCTAAGGAAATATGGGAACACTGTTAGTGACAGGCAAAGATTGTTACTGTGCACACTTCATTCTTTAGTTTCCTAATTCACCATTCAGCCTCACGGTGAAAGTTGGATTGTACTCCTTAATTACATGAGTTTACGTCAGGTCTATATTCTGCTTCTGAGATTTCCAGCAACTTACCCCCTTTTCATACAAAGTTAAAATATATTAGATATGTTTTGATCCTTCTAGAAGGTAAGAAATTCCTGCACAGTCTTCTTCATGTTCCTCTTAGGTGGTTTATTTGTAAGCCCTGAAGACCTAGAAGCTAGATACTTAAGCTTGCAGCTCCCATAATTGTATACACATCAGACCCAGAAGCTATTACTCGTCTGTGTCTGTACCTCACATCTCTCTCTTTCTCAGATTAGCTATATACTGCAAGACTTCAGAACTGAACTCTAGGGTGTTTTGGGCTGTAAATAACTTATTTATTTTATTTTAGTTTCTTTTTTATACCGAAGTATAGCAGAATGCCTTCACTCCGGTTTACAGTGAAAAACAACTTCATACATAAAACGTGTTCATAACGCACATAAATGAAGATAACAATTAACATTTCGGCAAAAGTAGAAGTTGAACAGATTTAAAAGAGAAAGACTTACAAATCGGTCTTGCTGAGATTTAACAAGTGATATTAGTTAATTAGGGAAATAATTTAAGAGTAATATTGTAGGGGTGTGTTAGAGCAATTTATTCAAAGGTGAGCTGGTTAGGTATAAAAAGGAAAGGAAAAGTTCAAGGGAAATAGAGGAGTAAAAAATAAATAATACAAGACAAAATTAGAAGAGAGATGGTGTAATAGGTAAGACGGGGTGAGGAGGATTTAAAGAGTATGGTTGTTACAGGGAGTGAGTCTTAAGATAAGGGATTAGGTTATCCAATTCCGTCTGTAAATGTTTGTCTAAATAACCATGTTTTAAGTTCTTTTTTTTAAAGATTTGGAGTCCCTGATTGAACTTAGGTAGATTGGTAGAGAGTTCCATTCTTTAGGTCCTGCAATAGAGAAGGCTCTATTCCTGGTGTTGGATAGTTTAGCAGAGGAAAGGGGGGGGGGTATGATTAGTTGCAATTTGCCAGTGATTCTTGTAGTGCATGGTGTTTTGTGCAGTTGAAACCACCCTCAAAAAAATCAAACCCGCCTATCACCCCTCAGACAACCTGCCTACCAAAATATTACTCACAAGCCCAGCTACTACAGCCAAACACATCGCAAACATACTGAACAAATCCATTACCCTAGGACAAGTCCCAAAGCAACTCAAGCACGCCATTATCAAACCCACTCTCAAAAAACCTAATTTGGATCCTAATGAACTAGCCAACTATCGCCCAGTATCAAACCTCCCTTTCCTCTCCAAAATACTAGAAAAGATTATCAACAAACAACTCACTGAATACATTGATGAACACAACATACTCTCCACATCTCAATATGGTTTTCGCAAACACCATAGTACAGAAACACTACTCATCACCCTCTCAGAATCTATACTTAAAGCCATGGACAACGGACAATCCCACATACTTGCACTATTAGATATCTCTGCGGCATTTGATACCGTAAACCACCTCACACTCATCAAACGCCTCATGGAAATTGGCATTGCTGGCACAGCCCTACTATGGTTCCAATCATACCTTAGTGACAGAAGCTACAGTGTAAAAATTGGTTGTAACAAATCTAACCCTGTCAGACTATCTCAAGGAGTACCACAGGGTTCATCCCTCTCTTCTACACTATTTAATATATACCTCCTCCCCCTCTGCCAACTCCTCTCGAAACTGGGTATCCAGCACTTTATATATGCTGACGACGTGCAGATACTCATCCCTATTAATGATTCCATTGCAAACACAATGAAGATCTGGAACTCTGCACTATCTGAGATAAATAAACTGCTCTCCGATAATTTCCTTGCACTCAATACTAACAAAACAGAGCTACTCATTCTCTCCCCTCCCAACAACCCTTCACGCAGTCTCTCCCCCACACCCTCACTACCCAGTTGCCCTCCTACTCTACTAGTCCGCAACCTTGGCATTATGATAGACGATCAATTTAATCTCAAAAAATTCATTTCAGCCACCATAAAAAGTGGATTTTTCAAACTCCACACCTTGAAGAGAATCAAACCTCTTCTTCATACCTCTGACTTCCGCACAGTTCTGCAAGCTATGATCCTGTCCAAACTTGATTATTGCAACGCTATCCTCCTAGGCTTACCAAAAAGTACCCTACAACCTCTACAGTTATTACAAAATGCTGCAGCACGCATCCTTACCAACACTCACCGTCATGACCACATTACTCCCGTCCTTCAATCATTACATTGGCTCCCCGTAGCCTCCAGGATAGTATATAAAGTACTCACGCTCATACACAAAGCCATTCATAACCATGACATGCAATGGTTCCCTGAACATCTCCTGCTTCACGCTCCGACAAGACCCACAAGAACGCATCACCTGGCCAAACTCCAGATACCCTCTCCAAAGTTCATGAAGCATACCACCTTTAGAGAGCGATCTTTCATCATCGCAGGAACCGCCCACTGGAATAAAATGCCTTCCCAATTACGCCAGGAACCTTGCCACAAAAAATTCAAGCACAATCTTAAAACATGGCTGTTCAAACTAGCATACCCTGACTAACGATTTGTCTCTCACCTAAGATATGACTTGACCGCCTAACCGACTGCCCACCTGACCCTCGCCCTTTCTTTTTTCTCTCCCTACCCAATTGACCCTCACCCTCGCTATCTTCTCTCCCCCCCTCCCAACCTCTTGAGGTCTTCTCCTCATCTTCCCCTTCCATCGTTCACTTCACCCTGCTGATTTTCCTGATTGCTTTATATAACTTTATTGTTGAAACTAACATGTACATTTGTATATATATCTCGTATTATCATCCCCTGCCCTATTAACCGCTACCTGTTAATGTTATTATTGTAAAGCTTGTTCCTAAGTTATTATTATTATTATTATTATTATTATTGTAAAGCTTGTTGCTAAGTTATGTTACATTGTGAACCGAGGTGATGTTTTGCAAACGTGCCTCGGTATATAAGAAACCATTAAATAAATAAAATAAATAAATGTGATCAAGGGAAGAGTTGTCAACTTTGTAGATTTCATTATGTAGAGTAGTTAATGTCTTGTACTTGATCCTTTGTATGATCGGTAGCCAATGGAGACTCATCAGAATTGGGGAGATGTGTTCATATTTCTTCATGCCGGTAAGAACTCGTGCCGCGGCATTTTGCAGTAATTGTAAAGGTTTCAGTGTAGATTTGGGGAGGCCGATGAAAATTGCGTTGCAATAATCAAGACTTGAGAAGATGAGTGATTGTAGAATGGTTCTGAAATCATGCGGGTGTAATAGTGGTTTAAGATGTTTGAGTACATGAAGTTTGTGAAAACCTTCTCTTGTTTTTATTGCGATGCATTTTTTGAGGTTCAGTTCGTTGTCTAACCAGATACCGAGGTCTTTTACTGGGTTCTTCAGTTGGATATTAATGTTGTCGATTTGAATGGAAGGTATTTGGGAAGTATGCTCTGGGTTGTTTCTTTTTATAAGGATGCATTCAGTTTCGTTCATATTGAGGCATAACTTTAGTTGGATCAGGAATTTTCTGATCGAGTTGAGGTGGTTTACTGTGAGGCAGATAGCATCTTCAATGGTAGATGTTATTGGGATGAGTAATTGAATATCATTGGCATATAAAAAGAAAGTGATGCCTAGATTAGAAATGAAATGACAGAGTGGGAGTAGGTATATATTGAAGAGGGTGGCTGAGAGGGCAGACCCTTGTGGTACCCCGGTTTCGAGGGGACAGGGATCAGATGAGATGTTATTAAAGGTGACTTTGAAGAACCTGTCTTTTAAGAATGAAGTGAACCAGTCTAGTGTTTTTCCAGAAAGACCTATGTTGGCAAGACTTGAAATTAGTTTTTTGTGGTCTACAGTGTCAAAGGCTGCAGAGAGACGAAGTAGTATTAATAAGTGACTTAGTTTGTTGTCGAAGCCTCTTATTATTTTGTTAGATAAATTGATCAGTAGGGTTTCAGTGCTGCGGTTCTTTCTGAAACCGTGTTGTGCGAGGTGAAGAATATTGTTGATTTCTAGGTGTTTGTTGAGTTGATTCAAAGCTGCTTTTTCAGTCAACTTGGCAAGTAAGGGAAGGTTGGAGACAGGACGGTAATTATTCAGGTCTTTTGGGTCATGGTTCTTTTTTTTTGAAATGGGAGTGATTGTTGCAGTTTTCAGATTGGCTGGTAGATGACTCTCCTCAAGTGATTTGTTTATGATTTCAGCTAATGTTGGTGCAATAATATGTGTTATTTCCTTTAATACTCGAGTTGGGATAGTATCGAGGTCATGTCGAACAGGGTTTATTTTTTGAAGCATCTTTTCTATTTCAATAATTGAAATTGGTTCGAATTTCGACCATGTTGCTATTGATGGTGGATCATAAGGTACTTCGTCAGTAGAAGGGATGTTGAAGAATTCAGTTATCTTGTCTATTTTGTTCTTAAAGAAATTTGCGAGGTCTTGGCTTAGGTTAATTGCATCGGTAGTTGGGATGTTTTTGTTGTTATTTTCTATTAGGTTTTTTATGATGTTGAAGAGGGAGTTTGATTTATTTGTGGAGTTTTTTTTATCTTTAGGCTATAGTATTCACATTTGGCATTCAGAATTGCTTTCTTGTAGTCGGCGAGTTGTGTGCGGTATCTTTGAAGAGTTGATTGGCATTTGGATTTGCGCCATTCATTTTCCAACTTTCTGAGATTGGATTTCAGAGTTCTGAGGTGTGAATTGAACCATGGGTTGTTTTTTGTTCTGTTTTGTTTTATCAGTTTCATTTTCATAGGGAAACCTTTTTAAAGCACCCTTACAAAGGGTCTCACTCCATACATCTATAGGGTCTCAACATTGACTTCATTGGTACTTTAGGACACAATGCACCACTGCTTTTAGGGGCCCCAGTCATCTTTTTGTGATCGGGCTACATTATTTATTTATTAACTTCTATATCCCCATTCAAAAATAACCAAAAATGGTATACAAAACATATAGCATAAAATACATTGAGGTATAGGCAACAACATAATCATATACAATTCAAATAACAATGACTTATGGACAATACAAAGAAGATATATTGCCATACTAAATCCGAAACCACACATTTTCAAGCAGGTTTACACAACATATTTTCAAACAAGTTTACACCGGCTAGATAATCTGATTATTATAGACCATTGCATGTTAGTTATTTTATTAATTTATGCTATGAAATGACATTTTAGGGTTGTCAAATGTATTTTTTAAATTTGATTTATGTATATTGGATTGTTATGTATGTATTATGTAATCCAGCCTGATGTGGCAGAGAATAAGTGCAATAAATTAATAAATAAACACAATTGGTAATATCCTTCATTTCCAATGTAAATAATAACTTCTAAAATAAAAAAAAATTAAAACAGGTATGCCCAAAAGGTATCCTATATTGGATTTAAAACATCTGGAAATTTGGTCACAATGAGGTCAAAGTTCAGATCCATTTAGCTGGATAAAGCACATGTTATCCAGGTAAATGTTCAGCAGTCTTCATTCTATAGTATAGGGGGACATATTTAAAATCTATTCACACAGCAATTCTGGTTTATGCTTCCAGCACTGATCACATAATAATCCTAGAAGTGCCAGGCCCTGAAATGATCAACCAGAGGCTATCAATATATCCTAGTTCTATTGCACTATACTACATGATACCCAGAGGCGATTCCTTTCAGCAATTTATTTATTTATTTATATATTTATTTATTTATTTATTTATTTGTTTATTTATTTGTAGAGTTTTATATACTGTTATTCGGTAGACCCATCATAACGGTTTACAAAATATGCAATTAGCATACAAAATATGCAATTAGCATACAATCAAATGGAGTTAACATGGTAGTTGGGAACAGTAGAGTATTGTGAATAGTAAACATTTTTTCTTAGTAGTTGAATAACAGAATAGTGAGGAGAACATTTTCAATGAACTTAATGAATCAAGTGAGAGAGTAGGGAGGGGTGAAAAAGGAAGGTACATCAGGAGAGCATGAAGAGGAGGATTATGCTTGCGAGTTCTGTTGAGGGCTGGGATGATCAGGTGTCAGATAGAATAGAGTAATATGAGATCCCAGACTATAGCTGGGGCCCTTGTGGAGATACTTTCACAAATTGGATTGTTAAAGGAGATCCTGACAGTTTTATGAACACTTTTTGTGTTCAGAGCAATGAAGCAGGTTTGGGCTGTTTTGAAAGTAAAGATTTTATGAATCTCAGTCTATCACATTCAAACCAATATTTTGGTAGAACAGTTTAAAAAGATTCTAAATAAGATGTCACTGGGTTCTCCTCATTTGAACTTCTGTATGGTCAGAGAGCTAGGGCAATTTTGGAAATTGCTAGAGAAATTTGTGAAGAAAAACATAGCCCTGAAAAAAATGTGGTGCAATATCATCTAGAAATGTGGCAAAGGCTTGAGAGAGTAGGAAAGGAAATGCTAAAGAATAATCAAACTATCCAGGCATCCCAAGTCAATCAGTATAATTGGAAAGTAGGGATGTGAATCGTTTTAGGACGATTAAAATTATCGTCCGATAATTTTAATATCGTCTTAAACCGTTATGGAACACAATACAATACAGATTCTAACGATTTATCGTTATAAATCGTTAGAATCGTGAGCCGGCACACTAAAACCCCCTAAAACCCCCCCCCGACCCTTTAAATTAAATCCCCCACCCTCCCGAACCCCCCCCCAATAACTTAAATAACCTGCGGGTCCAGCGGCGGTCCGGAACGGCAGCGGTCCGGAACGGGCTCCTGCTCCTGAATCTTGTCGTCTTCAGCCGGCGCCATTTTCCAAAATGGCGCCGAAAAATGGCGGCGGCCATAGACGAAAAAGATTGGACGGCAGGAGGTCCTTCCGGACCCCCGCTGGACTTTTGGCAAGTCTCGTGGGGGTCAGGAGGCCCCCCACAAGCTGGCCAAAAGTTCCTGGAGGTCCAGCGGGGGTCAGGGAGCGATTTCCCGCCGCGAATCGTTTTCGTACGGAAAATGGTGCCGGCAGGAGATCGACTGCAGGAGGTCGTTCAGCGAGGGTTCCGGCGCCTCGCTGAACGACCTCCTGCAGTCGATCTCCTGCCGGCGCCATTTTCCGTACGAAAACGATTCGCGGCGGGAAATCGCTCCCTGACCCCCGCTGGACCTCCAGGAACTTTTGGCCAGCTTGTGGGGGGCCTCCTGACCCCCACGAGACTTGCCAAAAGTCCAGCGGGGGTCCGGAAGGACCTCCTGCCGTCCAATCTTTTTCGTCTATGGCCGCCGCCATTTTTCGGCGCCATTTTGGAAAATGGCGCCGGCTGAAGACGACAAGATTCAGGAGCAGGAGCCCGTTCCGGACCGCTGCCGTTCCGGACCGCCGCTGGACCCGCAGGTTATTTAAGTTATTTGGGGGGGGGGGTTCGGGAGGGTGGGGGATTTAATTTAAAGGGTCGGGGGTGGGTTTTAGGGGGTTTTAATGTGCCGGTTTTTCGATTTTTCGATTTTTCGATTTTTAACGATTTTTCACGATTTTTCACGATATTTTACCCCCCCAAACGGCAACAATACGATTCCCTCCCCCTCCCAGCCGAAATCGATCGTTAAGACGATCGAGGACACGATTCACATCCCTATTGGAAAGCATTCAACTGTTCCTACTTCTGTTGCCCACTGCAGAAAGTACACTAATATCTAGGTAGCAAAGGCCATATGAAATTTTAGAAAACATAAATGATATTAACCATTAAGAGACCAATATTCAACAGGCCATTTAGTGGACAAGTTATCTGGCTAAGGTTAGCCAGATAACTTGCTCTGAATATTCAGTGGGATAAACGTCCTACTGAATATCCCTGATTAAACTTACTTGGCTAATCTTAGCCGGCTAAATGTAAACATACCTGATATTCTTTTGAATCTTGCTGGTTATGTATAAAGCTATTCAGCTATGGTTACCTAAATTTCTTACGGCCGAATTTAAAAATGGCCATGCACACAAATATTGAATCTTACGTGCGTGGCTGGGCCCTGTACATGCTGCACACATTTTCAAAAGGGCCCAGCCACGTGTGTGCCGATATGTGCACAATTGCCGAGCCCTGAAAAAGGGGCGGGTCATGGGCGTGGTCTGGGCAGGGAGGGGCAGGCAGGATGGAGGCCGGCCGGGGCAGTGGCCATTAGCCGCTGTCCTGGGGAAGAGACAATAAAGACATTTTTTAATGAAATACCAGAAAGAACAGAAATAGTAACAGATGATACCTATATAGACTCCAGAATAGTTGTCAACAAAAGACCTTTCGAATAGCTGAAGCAAGGAGAGAAGCAGTTTCCCATGTGATAAAAACTATACTCCAGATGGGGGTAATTGATGAGTCAGAGAGCAATTAGTGTTCTTCTCTTCTGTTAATTCCTGAACCAGATTGGAATGCCATAGTTCTGTATTGATTTCAGATAGGCGAATGAAGTCTTAACGCTAGAAGCCTATTCCATGCTGAGGGTCGAAGAACTGATAAAAATTGGACATACCCCAATTTCTGTCAATGCTGCATCTCATCAACAGATATTAGCAGGTACTCTTAGCAGAGACTGCCAAAGAGAAGACAGCATTCACAACCACAGGAGGACTCTTTCTGCTCACTGTTCTTCCATTTGGCTTACATCGGGCACATGCCTCCCTCAAGAGACTAAAGGATCACCTTCTAAAATCCCTCTTACAGTGTGCAGTTGCATACTTAGCTGAAGTGGTTTTGTGGGAAGTCCAGATTTTAAGATGCCATTTGTAATGCAGATGGATGCTTTATAAGTGGGACTGGGGCTGTATTACTGCAGAGCTATGAATGAGAGGTACACCCCGTGATGTATATAGTAGTCAAATGTTATTTCCTCAGGAGACAAAGGCAGTCTGCTTTGGAGAAAGAGTCCCTGGCAATGAAATTGGCACTAGTTTTCCTATTCTATGATTTGATTGGATGGAATTTCATGTTGGTGACAGACCATCAGCCCCTCAAATGGATCTACCACAATAAGAATTTCTAGGGGAGAGCCAATGCAATAGTTCCTGACCATCTAGCCCTTTGTCTTTTTTTTATTTTTTTTAAATACAACACCAACTAGGGAAAGCTAATGGGAATGAAGGTTTCCTCTCCAGGAAGGTAAAACTACTATGGGCAATTTGTCTAACCCATAGGTTTGGGAAGAAAGGGAGGGTATCAGGGATTATATTTCCCTAACTGAAGGATATGGTCTTTGCAACCATGGTGGTTGACCACAAGAGGGCTTACTTGTGGCTAAAAGTGATTGCTGAGTCATTCCTCCCACTCAAAAGGGCTAGATATAAAGGACAGGCCAGGAAGAAGAAGTGGCAGGATCTAGTCCAAGAGACAGAAACCCAGAGAGAATACTGCAAAGTAAATCCCAGCAGGGAAGTGTTTCTTAAGAGATTTTAAACTGTACCAAATTTGTTGTTGAAGCTAACATATTTAGTTTGGCTGTTTGTAGTCAGGTAGAGCCAAGTGTTCTGTTTATGATTCTGTTTTTTTTTTTTCTATTGTGTGGACCTTGTGTGCAACAAGAGGTGTTGAGGGGCAAACAAAAAAAAAGGGATTTGTTATGTTAACGTTTTGATTTTCTTCCCAAGGGAAATCCTTTCAGAAAAGGCTGTGCTAATATGGGTGTGAGCAGGTTCCAGGCAAGAGATTCATGCTGAGGACAGAGGGTGTGACAGGCACTTTTGTGACTGGCAGCCTGGTACTGCCCCTTTGGGCCTTGTTCGGGAGAAGGTTATACAGAGTCCTGGTTACATGTGTGACGGGGAGGGGGGCTTCTCCAGAGTACTAGAGGAAGAGGATGCTGTAGCTGTTACTCCCTCCAGGGGTGCACTATTAGGGAAGCAGGAGTTCAGCTGGGATACTCTCCTAAACATCCCAAGGTACCCGGGAAAGAAGTGTGTGGGTTAAATCTAAGAGTGAAGAGGAAGAAATACAAATGCAGCTGGGGACTGGCGGGACAAGGAGACAAAACTGTGCTTGGCTAGGACTCGGTGGATGGCTTGGGAGGTTTCAGCCTGTGCTGGATTGGTCATTCTTTGAGCTGTTCTGGACATTGTGAGTGCTGGAAGAGACTGTGATTGAATGAGAAATGTTTTATTGAATAAAGCACTGAAGGTGATGAAGTCTAAGTGAAATGCTGATTAAAAACTGTAATTTTTCTTGGGGTTTTTTTTTTTTTCTATTTTTCCCAACTGTTTTGTTCTGACCCAATCTCAGTAAACATTTTTTTTATTTTAGAGCGCAGGTTTGGTATAGACAGTCACTTATTTCATGGAGATGTCCTTGGCTCAGTTTTGGCCCTGCAGGTACCCTGCCGCCAGCCCATGGCCTGGCTACCCCCAGTGCTCTCCAAGGCTGAGAAGGTGACCCCAAGTGGAAGAGGGGGTACATTGTACATACTTTTTCCCATTGGGATTTTTCCAGGAGTTTTTTTCCTCTTTTCTTTGAATAAACCCACTTAAAGAGATATAAAGTTTGAAACATTTTGGGGTAAACTTTTAAAGTCGCACGTGGTTCCCGGCGTGTGCACATGGACGTGCTGATTTTATAGCATGTGATCGTCACCCAGCGCATGTTATAAAAATCCAATACCTGCGCACCCATGCGTTTTTGATTTTGTAACGGCATGCGCATATTCGCACAGGTGCCCACTCGTGTGCGCAAGGGAGGTATTTTGGCGATGCGAACGGGCCTTTGTTCAGTTCCCTCCCAGCTCCCTCCCAGTCCGCTCCCTATCTATCCTTCCTCCCTTTCCCCCTCTCCTCCCTGACCCCTAAACCTACCCTAACTATGCTATTTTTTTTTGTTTTTGACAAATTCCGCATGCAGGAAGCCTAGTTATAAGTCAGCTCATTACAAAAGGCCTGTCTTCTCCTGCCAGCTAGGAAGGATCAAGGTGTAACGGGTGTGGTCTAAGGGATATAAGGTGGGCCTACTCCTTAGTTTTTGCCCTGTGGCGCAGTGTAGTTAACACCAACTCTGGTTACCAACTGAAGTATCTTCTTTATGTTCTTCTCATAAACTCTTCTAAAATCTTTGGTTTTCCTGTCTGTAAACACTGTCATTGGAATTTCAAAAAGCACCTACATTTCTCTTGATTTAAATAAGTAATTTGCTGGAAATTTGTGAGAAAAAGAAGTACCTAAATGTTGATGTTTCCTGCTTCTAATTATAGTGAATGGAATTGGTTAGGTAGGGTGACCATTTGACTCTAGATCATTAGACATGGGTGAGTCAGACCTGCCTTTTCAAGTCTAATAGAGCAGCAAGACATTTTCTCTGTATGGAATCCACTGTAGCAAGGTTTAAAAACTCATGATAAACTCAGCGATTCCTTTATCAGTTGGAGGACATGGATCACCCCAGGTAGACCCAGATGAGTTTAAATCCATTCTGTTCTTTTTAATGCATGGTTTGCATCTGCTGATATCAAAAACATTTCAGACATGAGGATGATGGTCAACTAACAGCCCCACAAAAAGTGTGCCTTTGAGATTTGTCTGCTGTATTGGAGTTATGATTAAAAAAATATGCACTATGTCAGCAAAAAGACTTTTAGGGTTTTTTTGCTAGATTATCCTACTGCTAAGGTAATACAGCAGTGATCAAAGGTGACTGACAGCTATGGGAAAGAGATAACATTCTTAGATGTCTTACAGAAAAGATGAAAGAAAAATCCACCCTCCCCCACAGTTTGTGCTGAAGGGCATTTTCTTTCTATTTCCCTGTTGTTGCAGCTTAACCAATAGAAGTGCTTTACAAATCTGAACTCTTAGGTGTCCATTATTCCCAGACAGTAAAAGAGAGCTCCATTCAGTCTTTTATTTACTGCAGGCCTTCTTGAAACTCATCCAAAGTACAAATGTGATATCAAGTGTGACTCCCTTAGGATTTCATTAGCCAACCAGTCATTGAGTTTGAAGGTGGGAAATTAGGTTTGTAATAAAAAAAAAAAATCAGCACCTTGGTACAGTAGGTAGGAATTTGAAAAAAAAAAAAAGGATAAAATTACTATTAATATCTCAGACTGGATCTATGGAATAGCTAACTGTGAAATAAACATATAACATACTCAACACACACACTTACACATTACAATCTGAATAGCTTAAGGTTTTCACAATTTAACTTAACATACAAGGTTCATTTTTTGTAGACATAATAATAAACCAAAAATAGTGACTATTTTTCTTGTATGATTTTGCACCAGAATCCAAATCTCAGCAATATTGGCCATTAATGATAGGCCACATTAATATATAATTCATATAATGCCATATCTTTTTAATCATATTGGAGATTCATTCAGCCAGTTAGAGGTGGGAAAAAAGGCTGAGATGAATAGGTATTCATGAGGTTCAGAAGACTATCTTCCATGAAAATCTGATTTTGTTAAGCCACTTTTTAGGAGCAAGAATAGAGGTAAATAGGCAAATAATGAGGGAATTTAGGTAAGACCCTCTCTGTAGACAGAAATCCATTACTGCCTCAGGGCCAACCTTACAGATGGAAGTGAGGTGACTTCCATAGACCCCAGTTTGTTCTAGCTAAAAGGCCCCACGCTTCCCAGTGTACCAACCCAATGAGATATTTGATAGCTGGCACAATAAGATGTGATTGATTGGTGGCAGTGTGAGCATGGAAGGAATCACTACTCAGGCTCCACTCCTGCCACTGCCTGTCATCTACTTTCTCCAGCACCTTACCTCCTGGTCCTTATTCCCCCCATCTTTTTGATCTTTCCTGATCTGCCTCATTTACATAAACATGAAGATCATAACATTGGCAGCTGTCATTACCCCATCCACCACGCACCCGAACAAACATACAGCACAATTAAGCAAGGGTTACAAGTTAACTGGGTAATTAAGGCTGTAGTTTTATTAAAAATAACATCATAAAACACTGTAAAATACCTCCAGCCATGAGTCTCTGCCCCCAGAAAGGCACTCAATATGTCAAGTCTTAGGCCTCAGCTTTGAGTTCTGTTACCTGTGAGAGTTCTGGTATAGTCTCTGGCACCAGCTCCTTGTTTGCTTCCTGCCTTGCTTAGACTCTCTTCCTGGTTTTATAGCACTAGCATTCTGGACTTCCTGTGGCATGCCCTGATGAAGTCATCACTCTTCTGGCATATAAGCTCGTTCATTCAGCTGGGCAATGAATAAGTAACAGGTTCTTAGGTTCTGTCCCTGCATGTCTTGAATCTTTGAGCCCTGGATTCTGACCTTCACTCCTGACCTGGTCTGTTCCTGATCTCACCATGCCTGCGGCCTGCCTTAACTCAGTTTGTGTACCGGAATTCG
Organism: Rhinatrema bivittatum; assembly: GCF_901001135.1. NCBI lineage: Eukaryota > Metazoa > Chordata > Amphibia > Gymnophiona > Rhinatrematidae > Rhinatrema > Rhinatrema bivittatum. The sequence goes on along the minus strand of NW_021820893.1, from coordinate 104,477 downwards.
CCTTGCTGCCCCCTGCCTCAACACTGCTTTTCAGACTTCGCCTACCTCTTGCTTTGATTGTGGCTCATCATCTGTCAACTGTCTGTAGGTCTACGTGCACTGGTCATTCTCCTTCCAACACCAGCTCAAAGGATTCACATGTCCAAATTTGACCAGTCTGAAAGGGCTCTAGGAGCAGCCGGAAGGCTGCCACCCTTAGGGGGTCATTCATCATTTTGTGATAGGCTGTTAGTGAATGCAGGGAGGAGTTTGGGTGGAGTTTAGGGAGATTAGGGGTTTTCAGTGCTGTGTGCAATAAACTATCACACACTAGCATTGGCAATAGCTAGCTACATCTTTTCCTGGAGTGCTACAGGGGTGACAATGACTAGTGCAACTGATATCACCATATACGATAATTCAACACTGCATGTGTTACCGTATGCTGTTGTTGCGTTCGTGCCTATTCTCTCCCTCACTCCACCCTCTCTACCTTTGTGGTGACTCCCTTCAGCTCTGATGGACAGATGCTGCCATGGCTTCTCTCTGCCTCTGTGTCCCGGAGTCCCCGGGCTGGCTTGATGCTGCGGATCCGCCATGTTCCTGATGATGTAAGGGCGCGCACGCACGCGCGCGCGCTCCAGACGTACTGGCAAGGGTGCAAACCTCGGGGGCGTCCCCCCGTAGTGACATCATCTGCTTCCAACATAAAAGGTCTTTGCTTGCAGCTACGAATCGAGTTAGCAAGGAGGAATCTTTCTCCACTGCTCTGCCTCTACAAACTTACCTAGGGGTACCCGCTCCTCGGGGGCCCCACTCTCTCTGTTCTTGATTTCAGATACAGGAAGGAATCCAGTACTCGCTCCACGAGGGCCTACGTTCCTAATCCCAAGGACTCCTTTCTAAGACGATATCGCAGATACGGAGATCATGAGTTATTGCAGATTGCAGGTAGGAACCGGTACTTGCCCCACGAGGGCCCATGTTCCTAAAACCCATCACAAACTCTCTTCTTTCTCAGAAGATATCGCACATCTATATCTTATGGATTGCTATTACAGATAGGAACTGGCACTCGCTCCATGAGGGCCTATGTTCCTCAACTCTCCTACACTCTCTTCTATTCCAGAAGCCATCTCATACACAGTTATTGGGGGTTACTATTTCAGACTGCTTACAAGAACCAGTAATCGCCTGTGGCTTTGTATCCTGAATACTGAAGACTCTCTGTTGCATAAGAGGACCTTACAGACATCTACCATTGTGAGTGTATCTTCCACTACTGGTTATGTATCCAGCATACCCTGTCTACTCACTACCTATAGTCTCTCTCTACAGCTCAGCAACTCGGAGATCACTATTCCAGTAGCTGAAGGACTTCAGCCCTGCTGAGCACATCAGCTCCCTACTGCCACCTCTGGTGGTTCTACTTCCAGTCTAATAAAGAACTATCTGTATTTGTCTTAATACTTCAGCCTAGCCGGAGGTTCCTCTCAGGATCTCCTCTTGAGGGCGCTGTCATCTGCCATTGGCCCAGGGATTCACCATTTCTACTAAGTGTTCATTCCTTACACTAATAGAGCGGTATTATATCATCTACCACTCTGTGGGAGCCAACCCACATTAGTTCACTATTCTGCCTATGGAGTACCATCACTGTTACTCCTTCTTCAAGGGAACAGATCCATAACAGATTGCTACTTCAGTACAGAGATTATATTAAGTGCTAACTCCCTAACAGATCTGTCTCAGAGTGCTCAACTCCAAAGCAGAATTATAACAGAGTGCTAGCTCTTTCATTCTACAGGAACCAGCGCATACCAGGTTGCCAACTCTGCCCTCCTGCCGGGGTTAGCCATATCAGACTGCCAACTCCTCCCTTCAGAGGAGCTGGTCGATACAGACTGCTAACTCCACCTTCCTGGCAGGTTGAGCTACAACAGTTTGCTAACTCCTCCTCCCAGAGGAGCTGGAACCTAATAGATTGCTAACTCCGCCCTCCTGGCAGGGGAAGCAATGACATCTGTGATGCGGCTGGGTGCTCATTTGCCTCCCCACGCCCCTTTTCTAATGCAGGTGATCATTTCACTATAATTATAGCGAAATGGTGAATCTAGGCCTTAGTTTGTTGAGGCCATGAACTCTATCAATGTGCCACTTCCGGACTTTCTGCAGAACCTCGCTCAAGCTATCTAGCAGCAACAAACAACCAAGCTCTGATCATGCAGACATTACAGGATCTCTCTTCTCATCTCCATCAGTTGCAATCCTCGATACCCTCCTCAACCCAATCCATGGCCATACCACCACAAGGCACTGCACCACTCCGCTGCAGGTACACCTATCTTACACTTGCCCATGCCTTCTTTGTATGATAGTGACCATAGGCCTGTAGGGGCTTCATAAACCAATGCTTATTCCACTTTGAGCTCCAGCTGGTCAGTTTTGTTTCTGAGACAGTGAAGGTTGTGTTTGTGATTTCCTTGATTTCTGGCTGAGCCTTGGCTTGGGCATCTCCATTATAGGGAAAAGAATGACCCCAGCTTCTCCACATTACTAGATATTTTAGCTATTCTTCGGAGAGTCTTTGATGAGCTTTCCCTGGCCTCCTCCACCATTGCAGAACAACTCCAATTATGGCAGGGATCTTAGACCATTGGGCAGTGTGCTGTGCAGTTTTGGACTCTGGTGACTGAACTTGTATGGCATGATAAGGCACAGATGGCAATATTTGAGCAGGGCCTGGTGGACCAAATGAAAGACAAACTGGCCACTCGAGACCTCCCTGCCAGTTTAAATGATCTCATATCTCTATGTGCCAGGATTGACATCCATTTCCAAGAATGTTTCCGGGAACGAAGGACCTTCAGACACCAACCTCGCCTGGCTCCTAGGTTTCAAAGGCATTACTGTTTCCTGGCCTGTCCTCTTCACTCCACACTGAGGAGGAGTCCAAGTAGCTTGGATACTCTAGACCAGTGGTTCTCAACCCTGTCCTAGGGACCCCCCAGCCAGTCGGGTTTTCATGATATCCACAATGAATATGCATGAGAGAAAATTTGCATACACTGCCTCCGTAACATGCACATTTTCTCTCATGCATATTCATTGTGGATATCATGAAAACCCGACTGGCTGGGGGGTTCCCCAGGACAGGGTTGAGAACCACTGCTCTAGACTAATAGAGAAAAAAATGCTGATGGAGGATCCAAAACCTTTGTACTGTGCTGGTACCTCTGTCTGCTCCAAGAAGTCGAGAAACTCCTCTGGCTAAGACTCCTGGGGAAGTCATCCTATGTATTACTTGCTTCACTCCCCTGCAAAAAATTGTGTTACCCATCTAACTCCTCTGTGGAACCCAGAAGCTCTTCTTGGAAGCTTTTATGAATTCTGGTGCGGCAAGTAACTTGTTTGACAAAACCCTTGTACACATTCCTGTGGTACCCTTGGAGAAACCCCTCTATATTTCCTCTGTTTGTGGTGAAATCTTATGTGGATTGATTCATTATACCATGGACCCTGTGATATTGAGAGTAGGGGTTCTGCATGAGGAGTGTATCTGTTTTTCTCGTACAACAAAGAGCTATTAACCCAGTCTTGCTGGGCCTGCCCTGGCTACAGCTATATCAGCAGATGAACTGGTGAATCAGAGACAATCTTACTTGGAGTAACCTATGTTTACAGAATTGTTTGTGACCCACATGTTTACCAATGTCCTTCTGCACCTTAGATCTCACTAGTCTGCCTGACTTAACTAGGCCTTATACAGCTTTTTCAGATGTCTTCAGCAAGAAAAGGGCTGAGACCCTTCCACCTCATTGTTTCTGTCATTATTCTATAGACCAAGAAAGCAAACTGGTAATCGATCCAAGGTGGATGTCAGCAACAAACACAAGTAGATGGATCGGTGTAAAACAGGATTTTACAGATGTCTTCAGCAAGAAAAGGGCTGAGACCCTTCCACCTCATTGTTTCTGTCATTATTCTATAGACTTCATACCTGGTACTACTCCTCCTCCCCCACCCCGGAGGAGAGTTTATCTTTTATTGATCCCCGAAATGAAGACTATGTTGGATTTGTTGCGCCCGTCAGTCACAGATGGCTGCGCCCTCTATTGCTCACCTTTTTTCTACCTGACTCAGTTCATTTTGGAAAGATGGATGCCTCCACTTCTCCTCACCATACTCTCCGGCGTCCCCGGTCCGGCATGGGCGATTGCGTTCGCCATCTTTCTCCAGGAGTCACCTAGGGCACGTGCACACATGCAGCCCCATCCTTTATGTGCATCATGGCGGGAATCTCGGGGGCATCCCTACCGCATGACATCACTTGCTATGGTATTTAATCTACGCTCATGAATCCTTCTAAGAGTTAGCAAAGAATCCTCCATGCTGATCTCTCCACGTTACCAGTCGCTTCCGCTCTGTGTACTCTCGCTCCAGGATGACTTAGGTACCCGGCCCACTACACGGGGGCCTTGCCTCACTCCTCCTTACCCTCTGGGGTTACCTCATACCAACTAGGATGCCTAAGGTACCTGCTCCTCGGGAGCCTTGCCGTGCTCCTACCTTCCCTTCGGCTTTGCCTACTCATTACCAAGACGCCTATGGTACCTGCTCCTGGGGGCCTTGTTCGTCCGGGATCTCCACTCCTCAGGGGTTCCCTTCTACAACAACTATGAGCATCAGAGTGATACTGCCGCTCCAGTTCTGTCTTTGCTTTGTCTCATCTCTCTCTTCATAGATCCTCAGCCTACCCCGCACTGCGGACCATTCCCGGATCTATTACCTTCTCCATCTAAGCTTTGGTTCTCGGTCTACCCCGCTTCGCGGACCAGTACTGGACCCATCTCCCTCTTGGGACCTGGTGAGACTGTAGAACTGCCGTTTCCACCCTGCAACCTACAGACAGAACTTTGCCATCTGGTTTCTCATCTCCTGGCTGGAATCAACATAGATGGTGACCCGTTCCTCGGGTCACCATCTATGTTGCAGTACAATAAAGCTAATTCTCTGTGTCTATTTCTGCCTTGAGCTAGCCTATTGCTGCAAGTCCCCACAGGGCCCCGCCCTATGGGAGGTGCCATTTCTTACAGCGACCAAAGGCCCATGCTTCAATGTCTTGACTCATTTCCCAAGCATCGCTGCTGATGCTGGGGTAGCTCAGTGCTATTTACTCAGAGTCCCGTGGCTCCTTGAAACTCCTGTATGTGATTGCTCTTGCTCCTGCTGGTGCTTGTCTTTCTTCTCCAGCCTCTCCTGTCCTTCTATGCACCATCCAGTGGTATGATCCCCTCTGTTCCAGTATAGTCAACCCCAGTCTCTACTTCAGGTATAGCATTGTACCTAGTGCTAGTGCCTGAACGGAGGAATTGGAGTAGCTCTATGAGCCAACACAGTTGCCCTGATACTTACACCCATGGGCTGGGACTTCCTTGGCCACACCATGTGACAAGGTAGTTCCATCTTGTCCCACTGCCAAGCTGCCTTCTTGAACTTGCCCGGGATCTCAGGAATTAGGCTGACCAAGTACTCATAACTTGGCTGGTCAGGCCAAAAACTATGATGATTAGGCAGGTACTTGGCATTGCCTATAGCCAATATGGAGGTTGCCACAAACTGCTGTAGTTTAAACCTTGTGTATGTTATCATTCCCAATTCCCCTCCCCCGTTTCCCTTCCAAGTCTGAGTATATTCCTTGGATTTGGGCTGAAGAAAAAAGCCTGGAAGGGATCCAGGATCTGCTCTTGCTGTGTATGTGTGCAGGGAGGGGATGGATGGGTGCACAGTGCCATATTATTTCTTGTGCACTTGGCCTAGATCCTCACATTTATTCCTTTTTAGAAAAGTAAAATCACTCACATGATGTTAGCATAAGCATGGCAGAAGTTCAGAGAGAATGCTCAAGGAGTGATCTAACATGATCTAACAGCAGGATGCCATAAAATATTGATCTACATTTTAATCCCAGTCATGCCTCAGTTAAATATCCTATCAAACACTTATTCAGGCTTGCCTCAATAGGATACTATGGGGGAAACAGCAGTATCAGGACACACAGAAATGGCTGCTATTGTCCAAAAATAAGTCACATGCATTTAACCATAGAAACATAAAAACGTGATGGCAGAAAAAGACTGTGGCCCATCTAGTCTGCCCACCTGCCCAATTAAGGCCTAGATTCAAAAAGTGATGATCTTTTATCACAGGAGGGGTCCGATATTGTGGGTGTGTCTGTGTGTGGGGAGTTCCTGCAATATTTATCCCCTCCCCAACAAAATATCATGGCAATATCATGTTCTTTTATCTTGCAGAAAAGATCCACAAGGCAAAAGAACGCAGCAGGGGCCTTGAAAACACATGATGGCAGCCCCCAAAGCACAGGGTTACCATTGCTTTAAAGGGCCATGTGACCCAACAAGACTCCCCCCTAAAAGATGACAAAAAGCCACCCTGGGGCTGCCATTTGAGACTGCCCTGAAAAAGAAATTATAAAGACAGATAAAATCTGTTATACAGCGACGCCCCACAGCAGAAGTTTGTATAATTTGCAAAGGTCTTAACACATTGGCAGGGATGCCTATGAGCTAAGAATTATAATAGCCCGACCCAGAGAGAATAAAAGCCTGCAAGACTAATAAAAAAAACTACATAATTTGGAAAAAAAGGCCTTGACTATAGACCTTAGCTGAGACCTCATCAAAAGATCAGGATTTATTATTAATTTATTTATTTAGACATTTTATATACCATTGTTCCAAATAAAGATCACAATGGTTTAAAAAACTAACCTTCATACTTTTACATCAACAGAATAGGGATTAATATAAATCTACTGAGATGTTCTAATAAATTTTAGCTAAAGTTCTAAGGCATAAGGCTATTATCTAAAATGATACTCACATTTCAGACAGATGATGATACCTGAATTTCAAGGTCCTCAAATTTGAAACAAGACAGTGCTTCACTAGAGGGAAACTTGCTTAGGATCATGATTTCAGTTTTGACTACATTAAGGGCCAGACAATTATGAGTAAGCCAAGCTATGTTTTCTTGAATTCCATTACGGCTTGTGCTTCCATCACCTTCACTGGGAGGCTGTCAGGAAATATTTTCAAATTTAATCCTGAGTCTACCGCCTAGAACCTCTTTTCTACTGAAAAAGATTTGCATCTTGTGCATTATTTACACTGTGAAGAGGCTCACAACAAAGAGCTCTTTTTAGTCACAAAGAATCCCTTGTAAAAGGATTCTGGGTAGGGAAAAATGCCTAACCCTTATTGGGTGCCTCTGATATATTGGTGGAATGAAGGAGGAGTATAGATTTACTATAGAACAGCAGAAGTTGTCAAGTACTGCTAAATTCTTGTAAAAGGTTTGATTTTTTTTGGATGGCCACTAGATGGCATCTTTTCTGGTAAACTTTTATATGATGGATTTGCACTGTCTCATGGTGAAAGTGTGGTTAATGATCTAAAGGAGGCTGTTCTCCTTTAAGAAGGAAGAGGAGAAAATTCCTGTAGAGGGAGTATCTTATCCAATATAAAAGGGCTGGCTGAGGATTTGGCGGGAGGAGTTGGAGAGAGCCCAGTCGGTGACTGGGCTCATCTGGGGCAGCATCTCTTTGGAAAGGGCCCTGCAGGGGCTTTCCCCCTCAAGGAGCAAGGCCTGAGGTGGAGTAGGTGATTCTCCTCAACAGGAAGCAACCAGGGGATAAGACCTGAATCCAGGAGCTGGAGGAGAGTCTAGAGATCCTACAGTTTGTATGGCGAAGGTGGATTGAGGAAGCCACGGAAAGGTGAGAGTTGAGAACTCTGGGGAAAGTCCGTTGCAATTGTTTGGATGCAGTGGTAAAATGAAGCATTGGAGCCCCATCCCCAGACAAGACATGTTGGTGCCTCCCAGGCCTTATACCCCAGAAGGTCATATATCTCTCCTGCGTTTTCTGATAGCCCTGACACTCTTTCCTCCCTCAAAGGTATGCATACTTAGGTCCTTAAGAATAATTTCATAGAACTTTGAGCGCAAGCTCCGCACTATTTTTGTAGCCCTTCTCTGGATTGACTCGGCTCTGTCTATAGCTGTTTCGAAGTACAACTTCTAGAATCAAATTGAATTTAAAACACTTATAAACTGCCCTTCAGGGAAACAACCATTCCAAGGCAATGTACCGCAATAAACAGAAAGAAAATTGGTCACAATACCCCAAATGAGGTCTCACCAATTACTTGAACTGAGGCATTATCACCTCCTTCTTTCTATTGGTTGTGTGCCTCTCTATGCACCTTAGTGTTTCCTGGCTCTAGCTATCGGAGGCATACCGTGGGTCTTTTGTGCCTGGGGAACAATGTTTTCATTTGCACCACCTCCTCAGCCTTCTCATAGCAATGTTTAAAGTCACCGGAAATCACTCTAATACAAATCCCAGAAAAAAATTAGTTGGCAGTAACTGTTAATCACATAAGGGGAAAAAGCTTCCCTGTACTTCATGTGAAGGGCTGGTGGTGAGAAAAGGGGATCCTCTTCACTAGTAGAGTGAAGGCTGTCTCTACCCCAGGAGTCCCTGGATGGGCACCCGATAGGTGTTCTCATAAAGAGAATCTCATGCTCTGGCTGGGTAACAAAACATGGGAAATCCTACTTGGCCACTGGTGCACCTGGAGGTTGGGAAGGAGAGCTGGAAATTGAAAAACATAAGTCTGGAGAACAGGTAATGGGGAGAGATCCCCTTAAAATCTCAAAGGAAACCCTAAATTTCAGTTACTCTGAGGGGGCACACAGGGTAACCATTTCTAGGCAGAACTGGACATGGCACAACAGCTTTCTGTTTCTACCAATAAATCGTACACCAGTATTCAAACAAGAGGGATCCAGTCATGTAATAAAGCAAATATCAATGTATTATTTTATACCGGTAAGTTCCCTTTCCGGAGTGCTCAAGGTGGAGAACAACATAACTACAATAAGCAGCAGTAATCATAATACTCATTTGAAAATAAAAAGTACAATGAGTGCAGAACAGAACTAGGACCTATTGCTTTACAATCACTCATACAATAATTTATATATTAAGTCGGAGGTCCCAAAAGTTAAAAATAATTAAAAATTAAAAAAAAAAAATTAAAATCGGCTCGCGGGTTGAAAACCGGATGCTCAATTTTGCCGGCATCTGGTTTCCGAACCCATGGCTGTCAGCGGGTTTGAGAACCGATGCTGGCAAAATTGAGCGTCGGCTGTCAGACTCGCTGACAGCCACCATTCCTGTCAAAAAAGAGGCGCTAGGGACACGCTAGTGTCCCTAGTGCCTCTTTTTACCGCAGGCCCTCATTTGCATGTGGGCTGATACTAAATCGCGCGCACAGGAGAGCAAGCGCTCGCCTGCTCTCCCGCGACTTTCACTGTATTGGCCTGTAAGGGAGTCATTTTGTAAAGCTTATCGCGTGCGAAAAATCCCTTTTCGCGTGCGATAGCTTGCTAGGGGTGGCGTCGGGGTGGACTCCACGATGTCTTTGCTGGCAGCGATAAGGTAAGCCACGTTATCATCGCCAGTAGTGCGCCCAATAGCGCCACCTTTCACCATGGTGGTGCGATGGCTGCCAGCTTTCTGAGTCCCGACCCCCCCCCCCCTTCGCCCACCCGCCTCCCCATTTTCGCTGGATTCATCATTCTGCGATAGAATGGTGAATCCAGGCCTAAGCTGGATAAGGTTAAAATCAGCATTTATCTGGATAATTTAGATGGATAAGTATCTCTGCTCTTGAATGTCCTTGTCCTTCCCTTCAGCTAGTCAGACATTCAGCCGGCTAAGTTGCGACTGCTCAGTGTGGCCAAATATTCACATAGCACCACTCAGCTGGCTGTTAAAACTTAATCAGCTAAGTGGCACTGAATATCAACCTCCTAATTCCAAAAGTCAGGCTATACAGTAAAGATGTTCAATATTTGCCTGTAGGCAAGACGAAGTGTAAAAGAGACCAGTTTGCCTTAGGTAAGAAGAAATTTTATTCGCACAATTCTAAAAGGTAAAAAGCTCAACTCTGGCAGAGTTTCACTTACACAGCTGCATCAGGGGCTTATGCTGTGATGTACAGCACTTGATACATTAAACTGAATGAAGACTAAACCAATAAAGATATTGCTGGACAAGCGGTTGATATGTGTGTTACTGAATCGATATGACACACCCAAGTATTTTTGCTAGCGAATGCCATGCCAGTCTCTCATAAATTCACCAGTCCCCTCTACTTGTAAGAAACGCCGTACCAGTCTCTCCAAACGCTATGTCTGTGGCAGGAAAGAGGATTCAAAGCAAGAAATTCAAGTCATATAAAATTAGGCATTTAAATTGCAGAAAGGGAGTCACCCCCAAGCAAAAGAGGAAATAGGAGAAAATAAAATCAATCAGTTCAATTTTCCCACACTTAAGCAAAAGAGCAGAAAAGGTGACTAGGATATCATCAAGCTAGGGCGAGAGAACATTGCAGAAATCTCATCTTTGTGAGACTTTCCTCAACCCAAATGACTTCAAATCTTCATTAAGGTATGCTCTGTTGTTCGTACATCTCACTCTGCATGTCAAACTGGCTCCAAAACCCTAAACCCTAAACCACTTCCACTTCATTAGCTGGCCCTCCTGTAGTGATTTAAATAGTTGAATACTGTGAAGGCTGCCTCAGAGGCTCAGGCTCTCTCTCTCGCTTTCTACTTCATTCCTCTCTCTCTCCCTCTCCCTCTCCCCTCCACAAGCCAAGAAATGGTCAAAATGCAATTTGCAACCTTTATCGCAAATTGTGTTACAGCTGTTTCGGGCATATTGCACAGTTCAATGTCATGAAAAAAGGTATAGTTATTTCTGGTATAGTTATTTCTGTGCAATATCGTGTAATGCACGATATTACACAGTGCGATAATCCCCTCATTTTCATTAATACCGCCCAAACCCCTCTCTGATCCCACCCCTTTCAAAACTTTGCATTCACGCCATGCGGTAATGTAATTATCGCATGTGTTATGGCGTCAATGCATGCGTTCTGCCATTATCATGGGCGTTAACGTCATACTGCATTTTGATGAATGACCCTGTAAGTTTGCCAGCTATCTTTTAATATTGGAGTAAATCGGTTAACTTAGCTAATACAAGTCCTCCCAGTTACACCCCCGGAATAAATATAGAGCCTGATTTACTAATACCTTTTTCCCATTCTTTGTTTATGGGAATAAAGCTTAGTAAATCAGTCCCTTTGATAGCTAAATTCTAGATAGTTGTCTTATTAGCTGGCTAAATTTTTGCCAGATAACTTCTGCTAAAAGCTTTTTATCTTGGACTTCTTTATGTTCTGCCAGTACCTAGGCAATCTCTTTTAACTATTTGCATTGTTACAACCATGAACTACTCACAGTTTATCTCATTTCTTAATTTTAATTGTACAAATTGTCTACCTTTATGCTCAGTTTTATTTGAATGAAAATTGTAATTCAATTGTAACTAGAATTTGTGATTCAATTTTTATTGTAATCCACCTTGAAATTAATGCTACTGTATCTATAAATTTGACTTAATTTTGATTATAATCCACCTTGAGACCATCTTGGGAAAAGGGGAAATATCATATGTTTATAAATAAATAAAATATAACAAATAAAACATTTGGCTTACAAGTGCCAAAGAAAGAAGAGGACCGAAGAAGAGGAACAGCGAGTCCTGGGCTCTGAGGCCTGTGCCTGAACCTGGGCCAAGGCCCAGGTGTTGGGACATGGCCTCCTGGCCTAGGCCCCAGGGTCAGGCCTGGGTCTGGGCTGAGGCCCTGGCATCAGGACCTAGCCTCTGGTTCAGGTCGTGGTATTGGGCCTAGGTCCAGGCCAAGACCCTGGCGTCCAGGTCGTGGTGTCAGGCCTGACACCAGGATCCAGCCTAGGCTGAGGCCCAGACATCAGGACTTGGCCTCCAGGTCAGGTTGCTGCATTGGATATGAGTCTGGGCCGAGGTCCCGGTATTGGGGCCTGGCCTGAAAGTTGGGTCACAGCATCAGACCTGGGTTTGTGCTGAGGTCCCGGCATTGGTTCCCAGCCTCTCATATGGGCCGCAGCATCAGGAATGTGTCCAGGCTCCAGCCTAGGCCGAGTTGTTGGCCTTGAGTAGGCCGAGGCTGCGGTGACTTACTGCTGGTTCAGCTTATGCAATTCTGAGGCTTCAGCCTAGTCCTAGTCAGCGGATCCCCACTGGATTGGGTAATTGGGGGTCAAAGGTGATCCTGATCCCAACATTTTTCTGGGAGGGTGAGAGGGAGACCTTGTTTTCTTTTTTTGGCCATTTTTGTTTTTTTAATTGCTTGATTCATTTTTTTCACAAGAATGAAATGAATCAAGCAAACCACAAACCAAAATTCGTGGGAAAAAAAAATCCTAGAAATGAACTGAAAATGAAAATGAAATTTTTTTCCCCCTGTACATCTCTATCCATCACCTGGATGTGAAGTATAGCCTATATGCATCCTGATGGGGATGTGCAGAGGGACGCCATACGTTGCATTCGTGATTCGGATTCGTCAGGGAGCAGATACATTGCATTCGGCCGTATGGCGCCCCGATGCGTTAATACGGTGATTTCTATTCGTGTCCCTGCTAAAATTCAAATTAACTACACCCCCCCACCTTCCTGACCCCTTCCCAAGACTTACCAAAACCCCCTGGTGGTCCAGCCATTCCCTGCACTCACACCCTCGGTGCTGGTTTCATCATGGCGCCGATAGCCTTTGTCACAGGAGCTACCGGTGCCATTGGTCAGCCCCTGTCACATGGCCATCGGCGCCATCTTGTGCTCCTACCATGTGACAGGGGCTGACCAATGGCACCGGTAGCCCCTGTGACATAGTATGGGCAAAGGCTATCGGCGCCATTTTGAGTACTGGCATCGGACGGCCGGAGTGCAGGAGGTCGCTCCGGGACCCCCGTTGGACCCCCAGGGACTTTTGGCCAGCTTGGGGGAGGCCTCCTGACCCCCACAAGAGTCCAAAAGTCCAGCGGGGGTCCGGGAGCGACCTCCTGCACGCCGACCGTCCGATGCCAGTACTCAAAATGGCACCGATTGCCTTTGCCCTCACTATGTCACAGGTACCGACGGTCAGCCTCTGTGACATAGTGAGGGCAAAGGCGATCTGCTGCCAGTATTCAAAATGGCACCGATAGCCTTTGCCCATACTATGTCACAGGGGCTACCGGTGCCATTGGTCAGCCCCTGTCACATGGTAGGAGCACAAGATGGCACCGATGGCCATGTGACAGGGGCTGACCAATGGCACCGGTAGCCCCTGTGACAAAGGCTATCGGCACCCTGATGAAACCGGCACCGAAGGTGTGAGTGCAGGGGATGGTTCCCGGACTCCCCGCTGGACCACCAAGGAGTTTTGGTAAGTCTTGGGGGGGTTCAGGAGGGTGGGGGGTTTGTTTAAATTTTTATTTAGGTGGCCGTATAATTCGGTGAAGATTCGTGTATTCGTGGGGAATCGCGATACGTTTCGCTTCCCCACGAATACTACGAATAGTGCAATATACGTTGCGGATCGCCAATACGGCAAAAACGAATGCACACCCCTACATCCTGATATTTGGTTCTCACTAGAGCTGCTGCATGCCCCTGCCTCAATGAGATCTCACCAGTGTGCCATCATGGAGAGGTGGGCATGTGAGGCATTTGCACTGGTTCACATATTGCTGTTCAAATGCACACTGCTCACCTCAGCCTTAGCTGCGCCTGGATGTAACTATGATGCTGGTTGAACAGGATGGGGATAACCTGCCTACCATAAGTAGTCCTGGAAGGGATTTTGTAACAGGTAGCTAACAAATGCAGTATATGCTAAAAGCCTAGGTTCTCCACTACCTGCAGGTGCTGGTCATCCAGGGCAATCATTTCCCTGATGCTCCTCATTACTACTTTAGATGCAGCCTGGCTCTTGCCCCCGGACAGTGATATGGAATACTATCCCATTTCGTTTATGGTGGGTTGCTACTGTGGATGCTTGGCAGGGGGCATCTGGCTTGCTACCTGACTGCTGGAAGGGGCTGTGGAATCAGCTTGGTGGAAAGTTTTCTCCTTTTTAACCACTTTGCTGTGGCTTTTACATTGATTGGCAGAAGGGGTACCCAGGTTAGTACTGCTGCCCTCCCTAATGCCAATGCCACCTGGTGCTGCTGCAGGTGATGCTGCATACCAGCCCTTGTCAGATCCCCATTTGCTTCCCTTGATAGCCTTACTATAGTGAATACACTGAGCAAGATGCAGGTCATTCTTCGCTTTACATAAGAACATAAGAAATGCCGTACTGGGTCAGACCAAAGATCCATCAAGCCCAGCATCCTGTTTCTAACAGTGGCCAATCCAAGTCACAAGTACCTGGCAAGTATCCAAACATTAAATATTGACTAATAGCAATTTTTGGATTTTTCTTCTAGAAACTTATCCAAAGCTTTATAAAACCCAGTTACACTAACTGTTATAACCACATCCTCTGGCATTGAATTCCAGAGCTTATCTATGCATTGAGTGAAAATGTTTCTTTGATTTGTTTTAAATGAGCTACTTGCTAACTTCATGTAGTGCTCCCTAGTCCTTCTATTATCAGAGAGAGTAAATAACTGATTTACATTAACCTGTTCAAGTTCTTTCATGATTTTGTAGACCCATATCATATCCCCCCAAATTGTTTCTTCTCCAAACTGAACATCTGTAGCCTATTTAACCTTTCTTCATAGGGGAGCCATTCCATGCCCCTTATCACTATGGTCACCCTTCTCTGCATTTTCTCCAGTGCAACTATATCTTTTTTGAGATGTGGCAACCAGAATTGCACAAGGTATTCAAGGTACAGTTTCACCATGGAGCAATACAGAGGTTTTATGACATCAACTATTTTATTTGCCATTCCCTTCCTAATAATTCCTAATATTTTGCTTGCTTTTTTGACTGCCACAGCATACTGAGCCGAGGATTTTAAAGTATTATTCACTATGACGCCTAGATCTCTTTCCTGGGCAGTAGCACCTAATATGGAACCTGACATCGTATAACTACAGCATAGGTTATTATTTCCTATATGCATCACCTTGCACTTGTCCACATTAAATTTCATCTGCCATTTGGATGCCCAAACTTCCAGTCTCACAAAGTCCTTCAAGAAAACAAAGAGGTAGGCGATCTATGATACCGTCAGGTGAACACAAAAGGAATAGATGCCGTTATCTTTTCCAAATACTTTATTGATGCAGAGACGTTCCAGATAAATTCCCGACTCTGGCCGAGTTTCGCGGCCTTCTAGCCGCTGCCTCAGGGGCTCCAAAATTCAAATCATTAATAATGTTTGATCCACTCAAATCAGATAATGTGCCAACGATGATAAAACAACTTCACAACGATGGGTCCAAACACAGATTTGTGTGTAAACCGCAGTCTCTGCTATGCAGCTAACATCAATAAAGTATTTGGAAAAGATAACGGCATCTATTCCTTTTGTGTTCACAAAGTCCTTCTACAATTTATCACAATCCTCTTGAGATTTAATTACTCTGTATCATTTTGTGTCATCCGCAAATTTGATCACCTCACTCGTCTATTCCTTTCCAGATCATTTATATATATATATTAAAAAGCACCGATCCAAGAACAGATCACTGAGGCACTCCAATGTTTACCTTTTTCCACTGTGAAAACTGACCATTTAATCCTACTCTCTGATCCTGTCTTTTAACCAGTTTGAAATCCACAAACCGACAGTGCTTCTTATCCCATGACTTTTTCAGTTTTCTTAGAAGCCTCTCATGGGATGCTTTTGTTGAATGCCTTCTGAAAATCCAAATACATCATATCTACTGTTTCACCTTTGTCCACATGTTTATTCACCCCTTCAAAAAAATGTAGGAGATTTGTGAAGCAAGACTTCCCTTGGGTAAATCCATGCTGGCTGTGTCCTATTAAACCATGTCTATCTAAATGTTTTGTGATTTTATTCTTTATAACAGTTTCCACGATTTTTCTTGGCATTGACATTGGGATCACCAGTCTATAGTTTCTCGGATCAACCCTGGAGCCCTTTTTTGTTAGGATCCTGCCTGTGGGCCGAGCCGCAGGCAGTCCCCTACCTTTTCGCAGCCAGCCAGGCTACCGACACCGTTCCCAAGCGTGGCCTGAGGCCGCCGCGTTGTCGGGGCTTCCGCAGTCCTAGCACCGCCGTCCAGCCCGATGCCTCCTTCATTTTCACCGTGGCATGGAGCCGCTGCTGCTGCCTGCTTCCTTTCTTCACAGCAGGGCTGCCGCCGCTGATGCCGCTGTCCTCTGGGCCCCCCATGTGGCAGGACTGCTGCCGATGCAGTCTTGCTTCCTCCTTCACCATAGGCGCGGGTGCGCGCTTCACTTCGGCATTTAAAGGGCCAGTGGCGGGAAAAGCTCCGCAGCCCACAACAATGACATCATCAACCTGTTCCTGCTTCAGCCCTATAAAAGGGCCCTGTTTCTTTCCCTCAGTGCCTTCGGATCCAGTTTTTCAGCGTCTGTGCTCTTCTTTGGATCCAGGTCCTCCATGGTCTTCCTGTGCCTTGATGGATCTTCATTCCATTTTCTTCATGTTCCTGAACTTTGACTCCTTGATGTTCCTGGTCTTGTTCCTCATCAGAGCTACCTTGTCGCCTGTCTTATGTTCCAGATGTCCAGTTCTCCTGACGTCCAGATGTCCCGTGTCCTGAGGTAACCTTATGTGGTAAACATACTAACTGCATATCCCCTGAAAATTCAACAGAAACTGTGTGTAAAATCAGAGGGTCTAAAGCAATTATTCATGCCAATTAGGGATGTGAATCGTTTTCCATATCGTCTTAACGATAGAAATCGTGTGGCAGGGCAAGAAAATCGTCTTAGGCACGATTTTTTAGTTAAAAAATCGTTAAAAATCGTTTTTTCCGATTAGTGCGCACTAATTGGGAGTTAGTGCGCACTAACTGAAAATGATACAATTTGACACTTTTCAGGTCAGTTAAGGTCAGTTTAGGAATGAATATGTATTCCTATTGGCTGCCCTCTTATTTATTCATGTTACCAAGTTTCCTACTGACAGTATATGGGGGATGGGAAATGGAAACAGTTGGTAGCTTGACAAAACAAGTAATGTGATCAGTCAATGTGACTAGAACTTGTGCCCTAACCCTGATACCAGGGGTATTGTGATCTTCCTGCACAGAGTGCCCTATCCCTATTAATACCAGGAGTGTTGTGATCTTCCTGCACACAGTGCCCTATCCCTAATACCAGGGGTGTTGTGATCTTCCTGCACACAGTGCCCTATTCCTGATACTGGGGGTGTTGTGATCTTCCTGCACACAGTGCCCTATTCCTGATACCGGGGGTGTTGTGATCTTCTTGCACACATCCCGATATCAGGGATAGGGCACTGCATGCAGGAAGATCACAACACTCCTGGTATTAATAGGGATAGGGCACTGCATGCAGGAAGATCACAACACTCCTGGTATTAATAGGGATAGGGCACTGCATGCAGGAAGATCACAACACCCCTGGTATCAGGGATAGGGCACTGTGTGCAGGAAGATCACAATACCCCGGAGGAGTGAGGGTCAGGCAGCTCCCCCCTGTCTGTGAAGCCAGCCTCTCACTAGTAATGCAGGGAGGGAGCTGTCTCAGACTTCACCATCCTCCCCCCCCCCCCCTTACCCACACACCATTCACTAGCTGGGACATGGGGGAAGTCAGGAGTGAGAGTCAGGCAGCTCCCCCCTGTCTGCGAAGCCAGCCTCTCACTAGTAATGCAGGGAGGGAGCTGTCTCAGACTTCACCATCCTCCCCCCCCCCCCTCACCCACACACCATTCACTAGCTGGGACATGGGGGAAGTCAGGAGTGAGGGTCAGGCAGCTCCCCCCTGTCTGTGAAGCCAGCCTCTCACTAGTAATGCAGGGAGGGAGCTGTCTCAGACTGGTATCAGGGTTAGGGCACTGTGTGCAGGAAGATCACAACACTCCTGGTATTAATAGGGATAGGGCACTGTAAGAGATGACTGTAGTAGATTGAATAAAGATCTGATGTTTCTGCTCTCCTCACACCAAACAAAAACAACACACAAGCAGAGAAGCCCTTCTTTCAAAGCTGAGCTAGTGAGTTAAGTAGGAGGAAAAGTAAACATACTGGTGCCAGTGTGGCTACTTAAAAAATACACTTACCAACAATCAATTACATATATTTGAACTGTGTACAGTTCCAGCCAGGACCACCTTTCTAAAATGCACAGTGATTGGCAAATTCAACATGCACTAGCATTTCAGGTGCCTGCTAACAAAAATAATAAACAAACAAGTTCTAGTCACGTGAGTGCTGATCATTACATTACTTTTTTTGTCAAGCTTCCAACTGTTTCCATTTCACATCCCCCCAACCATATTGGTAACATCAATAGATAAGAGCACAGCCAGCCAATAGGAATACATACATACATATTCATTCCTAAGTGACCTTTACTGACCTGGGAAGTGTGAACACTTTGTTTCATTTTCTGTTGGTGTTCGTTAGTTTCCAGTTCCATTTCCCATCCCCCCAACCATCACCTCAGTGGTAACCTTGGTAATATCAATAGATAAGAGGGCAGCCAGCCAATAGGAACACATATTAATTCCTAACTGACCTTCAGTGACCTGGAAAGTGTTTATTTGTATCATTTTCAGTTAGTGCGCACTAAATCGAGTTAGTGCGCACTAACTCGAGTTAGTGCGCACTAACACGATTTAACGATTTTTAACGATAAATCGTTAGAATTTCTATTGTATCGTGTTCTATAACGATTTAAGACGATATAAACATTATTGGACGATAATTTTAATCGTTGAAAAACGATTCACATCCCTAATGCCAATGTATCTTGTATTCTCACAGGACAAGCAGGATGGTAGTCCTCACATATGGGTGACATCATCAGGATGGAGCCCAATCACGGAAAACTTCTGTCAAAGTTTCCAGAACTTTGACTGGCCCCTACTGGGCATGCCCAGCATGGCACCAACCCTGCAGCCAGCAGGGGTCCCCCTTCAGTCTTCTTTTTTCCGTGCAGCAGTAGCCTCGCGGTAAAGGAGCTCTGAAGAGATTCCTGACAGGAATTTTCCTCACGGAATTATTTAAAGTTAAATTGCCCCACAGGGGTCCCTCCTCTAACTTTTCTCTGACCGCGGTACTCCGGTAAGTTTTTACCCGTTTTCCATCGATTACCGTCAAGTTTGGCCCTTGCGGCCTACCGGCCGTCGACCGTACCGCGACTCGATTTTTTTCATTGGCCATGGCGTCGGGGTTCCGTCGTTGCCTGGATTGTACTCGCACCATGTCTATCACAGACCCCCATGGAGTCTGTGTAATGTGTTTAGGCCGTGAGCATGATGTCCTGACTTGCACCAAATGTGCCCTCATGACACCAAAAGGTCGCAAAGCCAGAATGGAGAAGATGGAACTCCTCTTCCGTGCTCAAACCCTGACTCCGTCCATTGCATCGACGTCGTCGGAACCGGCACCGTCGACTTCACGCCAGCATCAACCACCGACCGGTGACCGACTGCCATCAACGTCTTCACGGCCATCGACACCCTCTACTCCCCCTCAGGATCGAGGGGATAGCAGGGAAAAACATCACCATCAACATCGTAAGACTTGAACCATCGAGGGAGTGAAATCATCGACCTTGCCACCGTCTGAGCCGCCATCGAAGAAGCCCCGTCCAGAAAAGGTACCGACCATTCCTGTGACCGGGTCACCGAGGCAACCCTCACCCGATCGGGGTTTGGAAGCTGCGATTCCGCCTGTAAAGGTGGTCTCTCCGGCTATGCCTCTGCCTCCCTCTTCTGTTCCGGAGCCAGGGCTGCTTGCTCCAGGTCTCCGAGAAGAACTGGACTGGATGGTTCAGGAGGCCATCGACAAGGTGATGCAACATCTCCAGGTCCCTCCGGCACCAACACTGGCACCGATTGTGGAACCTGTCATCGACCCGATTTCAGCAGCGCTGGCACCGCTGCTATCCAGAATGGAAGCGCTGATGACCGCCCTTCCTCCGATGGATCCCGGGTCTCCGATGCCTCTGATACCCTCCCCGATGACAGCTTCATCGGGAGGAGAAACACCATTCTGCATCTCTCCATCGGGTGTGTTGCCTCAGCCATCGATGCCGATGCGTCCCTCGCCATCGATTCATCCATCGATGCCGATACATTCGTCAGCACCACAGAGTCATTCATCAATGCCCTCGATGCCTGCACTGGTGCCTTCAATGCCATCATCGGTGCCTCCAGTGATTCCTCCGATTTTTTTGGAGCCTAGACCAGGACCCTCAGGTATCCAACCCCCTTCACTTCCTAAAGGACATTCTGCTGATCCTTATGACACTTGGGGTGATGATACTTCAACAGACACAGATGACTTACCTTCCCCACCTTCTCCCACTGAGAGTAGAAAGTGGTCTCCTCCAGAGGACCCCTCATTCATAAATTTTGTGAAGGAAATGTCTGAATTGGTTCCCTTTCAACTATAGACTGAACAGGATGATAGACACCAGATGATGGAGTTACTCCAATTCCTGGATGCCCCCAAGGTGATCACCTCTATTCCCGTTCATCAGGTCCTTCTTGATCTCCTCAAAAAGAACTGGGAAAACCATGGATCAATTGCTCCAGTACATAGGAAGGCTGACACTACTTATTTGGTTCAGTCAGCCCCAGGCTTTCAAAAATCCCAGCTTGATCACCACTCAGTTGTGGTAGAGTCTGCACAAAAGAAGGCAAAAAGGTCAAAACCCCACTCGTCTAAACCACCTGCTAAGGAACAAAAATTCCTAGACAACATTGGTCAACGAGTATTCCAAGGGACCATGCTCATCTCCCGCATTGCTGCCTATCACCCAATATAATAGGGTCATCTTTAAGCAGATACAAGACTTCTCCGAGTCCCTTCCAGAACAATTCCAAGACCAGCTACAAACCCTTGTAAACAAAGGATTTGAGGCAGGCAAGCATGAGATTCGAACATCTTATGACATTTTTGATACCTCTACCAGATTGTCTGCAGCAGCTATTTTGGCAAGATGGTGGGCCTGGCTCAAGTCTTCTGACCTCTGCCCAGAAGTGCAAGACCGATTATCTAACCTACCATGTATCGGGGATAATCTGTTTGGTGAACAGAGCCAACGAATGGTGGCCGAATTAAAAGACCATCATGAGACTCTCAAACAACTCTCTTCAATGCCTTCCGACTTCTCCTCAAGACAGCCCTTCAGGAAGGACTCTAAGAAGTTGTTCTACCATCCAAGGAAGGCCTATCTGCCACCAGCAAGGTCCCGTACTACCTTATCAAAAGCCTCAGCCTCACCAGGCCCGAAAATAAAAACCATAAGCAGTTCCCCAGCCAGGACCTGCTTCAGGTCTTTGACTTCTACTTGGAGAGCAGCAGCCAGATTCCTCTGCCAAGCATACCAGTGTGAGGTCGATTGTGCCATTTTCACAACATGTGGTAGTCATTCACGACAGACCAATGGGTATTGGCAATCATTGCTCAGGGGTACCATCTGAACTTTCTCGCCCTGCCACAGGACTCCCCACCTCTGCAGACGTGGAGAACATCCGATCACTTCATCCTTCTGGATCAAGAGGTCTCCCTCCTTCTCCAGTCAAACGCAATAGAACCCGTTCCGCACTCACAGCAAGGCCTAGGGTTCTATTCCCGGTACTTTCTGATCCCCAAAAAATCAGGGGGTGTTCATCCAATTCTGGACCTACGTGCTCTCAACAAGTATCTCCAGCGGGAAAAGTTCAAGATGGTAACCTTGGGATCGCTTCTACCTCTTCTGCAAAGAGGAGACTGGCTCTGCTCTCTGGACCTCCAGGATGCATACACCCACATTGTAATAACTCCAACTCATCGCAAGTATCGGAGGTTTTTAGTAGGCCCCAAGCACTATCAATACCGAGTGCTTCCGTTTGGCCTGGCATCTGCACCACGAGTCTTTACCAAATGCCTTGTAGTTGTTGCAGCTTTCCTCAGGAAAAAGGTTTCTCATTTGTAGCTTAGCTCACAAGGACTAGTACATGTGTTCCTATAAACTTGGTCCTCTGCATAACATGTGTATCATTTCGTATATCTAAAATATAATAGACAATATAATCTATTCTGAATAATTTAAATCTCTGTTTTTACAACTTTGTTAATTGTTCAAAAATACAATTACAATAAATGCAATCCCACACAGTGTAAGAATAACCAAATATATCAAATTTAATCATCCTATTATCATTTTAATCCACATCCTTGCTTTAACTTAACCATGTTGCACTATATTAATATCTTTTACTAAATATAATTATTTTTATGTAGCACCTTCTAGTGACACAACAAGGCACAAGGTATATTACAAACCGTGTCCTGAGGTGCCATGTTCCATGTTCCTGATGTCTGATGTTCCTGTCCTGACTCTGTCCATCTCCCCTCAGCTCTCCACTTATTTTTCAAACTTTTTGATAAACTCCCTGCTACTTTACATATCTTCAATTTTTTGCACATGTTTTCAACTTGTATTTTATCCCACAGTATTTATTATATGTTTTGGTTATTTAAGTATCCCAATTGTTCTTTAGATTTTTTGTATTAACTAGCTTGTTTATTATTCTAATTATCTCATCTGTTCAAATGTAAAGCGCCGTTGCTATCCATTATGTTAAATGGAAACCGATGTGATGTTACTAAACGAATGTCGGTATAAAAAAAATCTGCAAATAAATAAATAAATATATAAATAAATCTTCAGCTCTTTGTCCAGTTGCCAGGTCCTTTGTCTGTCTACCTTTCCTGGTGTGCCACCGTCGTGGTCCATGACCAGCCCTGGGGAGGCTGTGTAGGGCGCTTCGTGGTTGAAGGCCTTCTTCTTGTCTGCAGAGCAAGCCTCTGGAAGACGCCTGTTTTTAATGCCTTGCTTCTGAGAATCTTGAGTCTTGAATCCTGTGTTTTGAATCTTGTCCCAGCCTTCAGAGTCCCTTGTGCCTGCTTCCGTCCATGCCTAAGACTCTGCCAGAACCTGCTTCTCTTCAGCGTGGTCCACGACCAGCCACAGGCAGTTGTGTAGGGCCTCACACACTCGTTGTTCCCAAGCGGCGGGTCCGGAAGGGCTATTGAGTGGCCGGTACCCTGCTCTCGAGAACAGCGTTGCGTTGCTGGGTCTCATTGGTGCATGTAGGTCCAGTGGAGGGCTGAGCCTGCCTTGTTCCTGTTCCAAATATTCCTCGCTTTGTCTTCAGTCCAGCCTTGCTCCTGCTCCACCTGTGCTCGTACCTGCTCACCTCTCACTGTGTGTCTTGGGGCTCCTCCCTGAGCTGCGCCGTGATCCAAGGGCTCACATCCTCCCTTGAGATGGGATTGCACCTCCGTGCTCCTATCAGGGCCTGAGGGTGTGCTCCGTAACATTTTTAAATATCAGTGTTACATTGCCCACCTTCCAGTCTTCAGGTACAATCGATGATTTTAATGATAGGTTACAAATTAATTGTAATAGGTCTGAAATTTCATTTTTGAATTCTTTTTTTTTTAAAGTATCTTTTATTGGAAACAGAGGAATGACAAACATGAACATAATAAACAGTCAGCCAAGTGACACACAATATAGAATACAACCAATGATAGGGATGTAAATCGTTTTTCAACGATTAAAATTATCGTCCGATAATGTTTATATCGTCTTAAATCGTTATAGAACACGATACAATAGAAATTCTAACGATTTATCGTTAAAAATCGTTAAATCGTGTTAGTGCGCACTAACTCGAGTTAGTGCGCACTAACTCCCCGTTAGTGCGCACTAACTCGATTCAGTGCGCACTAACTGAAAATGATACAAATAAACACTTTCCAGGTCACTGAAGGTCAGTTAGGAATGAATATGTGTTCCTATTGGCTGGCTGCCCTCTTATCTATTGATGTTACCAAGGTTACCACTGAGGTGATGGTTGGGGGGATGGGAAATGGAACTGGAAACTAACGAACACCAACAGAAAATGAAACAAAGTGTTCACACTTCCCAGGTCAGTAAAGGTCACTTAGGAATGAATATGTATGTATGTATTCCTATTGGCTGGCTGTGCTCTTATCTATTGATGTTACCAATATGGTTGGGGGGATGTGAAATGGAAACAGTTGGAAGCTTGACAAAAAAAGTAATGTAATGATCAGCACTCACGTGACTAGAACTTGTTTGTTTATTATTTTTCTTAGCAGGCACCTGAAATGCTAGTGCATGTTGAATTTGCCAATCACTGTGCATTTTAGAAAGGTGGTCCTGGCTGGAACTGTACACAGTTCAAATATATGTAATTGATTGTTGGTAAGTGTATTTTTTAAGTAGCCACACTGGCACCAGTATGTTTACTTTTCCTCCTACTTAACTCACTAGCTCAGCTTTGTAAGAAGGGCTTCTCTGCTTGTGTGTTGTTTTTGTTTGGTGTGAGGAGAGCAGAAACATCAGATCTTTATTCAATCTACTACAGTCATCTCTTACAGTGCCCTATCCCTATTAATACCAGGAGTGTTGTGATCTTCCTGCACACAGTGCCCTAACCCTGATACCAGTCTGAGACAGCTCCCTCCCTGCATTACTAGTGAGAGGCTGGCTTCACAGACAGGGGGGAGCTGCCTGACCCTCACTCCTGACTTCCCCCATGTCCCAGCTAGTGAATGGTGTGTGGGTGAGGGGGGGGGGGGAGGATGGTGAAGTCTGAGACAGCTCCCTCCCTGCATTACTAGTGAGAGGCTGGCTTCACAGACAGGGGGGCGCTGCCTGACCCTCACTCCTGACTTCCCCCATGTCCCAGCTAGTGAATGGTGTGTGGGTGAGGGGGGGGGGAGGATGGTGAAGTCTGAGACAGCTCCCTCCCTGCATTACTAGTGAGAGGCTGGCTTCACAGACAGGGGGGAGCTGCCTGACCCTCACTCCTGACTTCCCCCATGCCCCAGCTAGTGAATGGTGTGTGGGTGAGGGGGGGTGGGGGGAGGATGGTGAAGTCTGAGACAGCTCCCTCCCTGCATTACTAGTGAGAGGCTGGCTTCACAGACAGGGGGGAGCTGCCTGACCCTCACTCCTGACTTCCCCCATGTCCCAGCTAGTGAATGGTGTGTGGGTGAGGGGGGGGGGGAGGATGGTGAAGTCTGAGACAGCTCCCTCCCTGCATTACTAGTGAGAGGCTGGCTTCGCAGACAGGGGGGAGCTGCCTGACCCTCACTCCTGACTTCCCCCATGTCCCAGCTAGTGAATGGTGTGTGGGTGAGGGGGGGGGGGGGGGGATGGTGAAGTCTGAGACAGCTCCCTCCCTGCATTACTAGTGAGAGGCTGGCTTCACAGACAGGGGGGAGCTGCCTGACCCTCACTCCTGACTTCCCCCATGTCCCAGCTAGTGAATGGTGTGTGGGTGAGGGGGGGGGGGGGGGGGGGGGGGGGGAGGATGGTGAAGTCTGAGACAGCTCCCTCCCTGCATTACTAGTGAGAGGCTGGCTTCACAGACAGGGGGGAGCTGCCTGTCCCTCACTCCTGACTTCCCCCATGTCCCAGCTAGTGAATGGTGTGTGGGTGAGGGGGGGGGGGGGAGGATGGTGAAGTCTGAGACAGCTCCCTCCCTGCATTACTAGTGAGAGGCTGGCTTCACAGACAGGGGGGAGCTGCCTGACCCTCACTCCTGACTTCCCCCATGTCCCAGCTAGTGAATGGTGTGTGGGTGAGGGGGGGGGGGGAGGATGGTGAAGTCTGAGACAGCTCCCTCCCTGCATTACTAGTGAGAGGCTGGCTTCACAGACAGGGGGGAGCTGCCTGACCCTCACTCCTGACTTCCCCCATGTCCCAGCTAGTGAATGGTGTGTGGGTGAGGGGTGGGGGGGAGGATGGTGAAGTCTGAGACAGCTCCCTCCCTGCATTACTAGTGAGAAACTGGCTTCACAGACAGGGGGGAGCTGCCTGACCCTCACTCCTCCGGGGTATTGTGATCTTCCTGCACACAGTGCCCTATCCCTGATACCAGGGGTGTTGTGATCTTCCTGCATGCAGTGCCCTATCCCTATTAATACCAGGAGTGTTGTGATCTTCCTGCATGCAGTGCCCTATCCCTATTAATACCAGGAGTGTTGTGATCTTCCTGCATGCAGTGCCCTATCCCTGATATCGGGATGTGTGCAAGAAGATCACAACACCCCCAGTATCAGGAATAGGGCACTGTGTGCAGGAAGATCACAACACCCCTGGTATTAGGGATAGGGCACTGTGTGCAGGAAGATCACAACACTCCTGGTATTAATAGGGATAGGGCACTGTGTGCAGGAAGATCACAATACCCCTGGTATCAGGGTTAGGGCACAAGTTCTAGTCACATTGACTGATCACATTACTTGTTTTGTCAAGCTACCAACTGTTTCCATTTCCCATCCCCCATATACTGTCAGTAGGAAACTTGGTAACATGAATAAATAAGAGGGCAGCCAATAGGAATACATATTCATTCCTAAACTGACCTTAACTGACCTGAAAAGTGTCAAATTGTATCATTTTCAGTTAGTGCGCACTAACTCCCAGTTAGTGCGCACTAACTCCCGTTAGTGCGCACTAACTCGAGTTAGTGCGCACTAATCGGAAAAAAACGATTTTTAACGATTTTTTAACTAAAAAATCGTGCCTAAGACGATTTTCTTGCCCTGCCACACGATTTCTATCGTTAAGACGATATGGAAAACGATTCACATCCCTAACCAATGATATCAATATATAGCATGATACATTCCCTGAGCTCCAGTTTACATTCTTATAGAAACCCCTGCCCTCCACCCATCCCACCCTCCCCAGAGACACGAACCACACACACACACACACACACAATACTCATACCACTCTCATCCTGGTGTCCTAGATTGTTTAAGGCTAAGCAACATAACCTTTATAATAGATTAAGAGTCGTTCCCACAACTGAAAATAACTGCGTAAAACAATTCAAGTTTTGGGGTGTGAAATAGAGTTTTGTTGTAAGAGCTCCATTTGCGCTGTTTGTTTCATGGAGATTTTCCATGTTTGGGAGGTGAGAAATAGGTCAGAGTTCCAAATCAATTGAACTTGTTTTTTTGCCAATACCAGGGTGATGCATACGTATTTCAGTCACCCTCTGGGGAGAACCTGCTTTTCCTTCAAAAGATGCAAGTAAAACAGTGCCCCCAAGCAAGGGACTGTACATCCCAGGACCCTTTCCATAAAACCCTTAACTTAAGACCAAAAATGGCCCAGTTTTATACAACCAGAAAACATATGACAAAGATTTCCTACTTGTGTACCACGTTTCAGACTTAAATTCAAGTGCCATAGGTGTCTGGTTGCGCCCATTGCTCTAGAGAGATGTGCTCTGTGTAAGAGCTTGAACTGGGTCTCCTGGAGCTCCGCAGAGGGCAGCTGTTTCCAAACTCCAGCAAAAGCTGATTTCAGGATTTCTGCTGTTATCAATTCCCCCAAGTCTTCTTGCCATTTATTCGCCAGGTGGAGTAAGTGGGAGTTGGGCAAAGTCAATTTCCGCTGAAATATCCATGTCTTGATTTTATCAAAGTATGGAGGGGTATAAAAAAAGGAATCTTCCTCATCAGATACTGTGATTAAGCTCGAATCTCTCTTGCTTACATGAAAACAGTAATGCCGTGCCTGGAGATATGCGAAGAACTGTGATGAGGGAATTTCACAGCGGGCCTGCAGCTGTTGAAACAAACAGATGGAGGAGGTATCTTCATCCACCCACTGATGGAGCAGGTGGAATCCTTTTGAGGCTCACTGATGAAAAACACTCCCACCCTGGCCTGGGATGAAATTGCCATTTCCTTCTAGAGAAAAAAAGGGGGAAACATGGCAGCTCCATCGAATAGCAGTGCACCACCATCTCCAAGCCTTTCTGTGTGCCTGCATCCAAAATGATGACAAGATCTGAGTATCTACTTTAGAACTAGGCATGTGAATGAGACTGAGTGGAGAAAGCAGGGTAGTCCAGTCCAATAACAAGTCATCCAAGTCCAATTTGTTGTGGCCCAATGCCCAATCTTGAATATGGCAGTAAGCTATCAAACAAAAAATAAGTAAGTAGTTAGGAAGGGGATTAGGGGTTGGGGAGGAGAGGAGAGGAGAAATGGTAGGAAGGTTAGATAGGGGTGCAGGGAAGTGGGAGGAAACTGGGAGGAAACTGGGAAAGCCCTACTTCTGCCACCATGCATAGGCTTTTAAAATCTCCTCCCCATGCGCAGATGAGGCCCTCTGCCCGCACATGCATGTGCGGATGTTAATGCATGTGCACACGGATATCATAACATGTGCAAGCCAACACAGGCATGCTATAAAATAGCCACATCCATGTGTGCATGCCGGGAACCACGCACACATGGATGCATACATGTGGGTCTTAAAATCGACCCCATATGATCAATTTACTCATACAATAAATAAACATATTCTTTTACTGAATAATCTTTTGTCTGATTATTGAGTTTCTCTGTCCTTATAAATAATTATTGTTTTCACACTAATATATTATCTCTTAGTAACAATGATATGTTACAATTATATGAGGTGGAGTCCTGGAGAGAGAGAGAGTGACCTATAAGGGTGCTCCTTGTTAATGATATTCTTATCCAGTACTACCTGACAGTGTATGTGTGTGCTGTGCAGTGCACTGCTGAATGACTTCTTTTCCACTAAAAGCATACATTAGAAACTTAAATAGAACAAACAAGGCTGGCAGCCTTGCAAGATTTTTCTTAATCTTTAATTAGTATGTTAACCTCACTGCACTGCACTAGACACTCAGTCAGAGAGAGACAAAACTACTGTCTCAATCTCTAAACTATCCTCCCCTAGAAAAAGTACAGTGCCACTGCCTCTGTTTTTCTCTTATAATGAGTGAGACCACTGCAGCAGAGATCATAAAAAACACTTTACCAGTTTTTTGAACTCAGATGGAGTTTCTCAAAAACAGAACCTTCTCTTCCAACTCCTAGAAAGGAAATAGAGACATTCTTGCACATGCTCGGACCTTTAAGTGGAAGGATGTCAGACTCACTTGATCCAGATGGTAGCTAGTTAAAAAGATACTTCACCATTATTTGTTGTTCTCCTTGGTCCCCTTGCCAATTTGTCCTGTCTCAGCTCCCAGAAAGATGTAAAGTCTCATAGTCAAGAGTTAATTGCTATAGTTACCTGCACTTGTTTATTTGTTCAGTGCTCACAGCACAGCTATAGACTTAAATGGGGAAACAAACAAATGAGATGAAAATGTTCATTTAAGATTTGTGGCACCTTCTACTTGTTTTGTGGGTCCATCAATGAAAAAAAAAGGATTCATTTGTTGCATTTTACCCATTCATTTATGATGAATGCACATTCTCTACCTGCTACCTGACTACAGAAATGTAGCCCTAGTAAGCACATCTTCATATCTCCTGCATAGCTTCCTTGTGTCTAGCTTTTTTTAATTATTATTATTTTAAGTCTTTCAGTCTAACTTGATTGATTTATTTGGTTGTTCTACATGGAAGAAACTGGATGAAATTTGATGAGCACTATAATTTTAGCAAGATTCTCACTTACCATATTTCACCCAAGTCAATCAATGGAGAATGCCCCAATACATGAATAGACACTGTTTTGATTGAAGAAAATATACCTAGCTCGATGATCTTTATTAACAAAATTCAATTTAAACAGACTAAGAGGCAAATCTTTAAACTTATGCGAGGGCGCAGATTTGTTCGCGCAACCCAGCACAAACAAATCTACGCCCGATTTTACAATATGCGCGCACTGCCATGCACATGTTATAATATCCAGGGTTGGCGCATGCGGGGGGGGGTGCACAATTGTGCAACCTGTGCATGCCGAGCCGAGCAGCCTGCCTCTGTTCCCTCCGAGGCCGCTCCGATTTCAGAGCGGCCTTGGAAGAAACTTTTTTTTGGTCCCCCCCACCTTTCCCTCCCTTCCCCTATCTAACCCACCCCCCAGCCCTAACTAAATCCCCCCTACCTTATTTCGT
This sequence comes from Rhinatrema bivittatum, assembly GCF_901001135.1. NCBI lineage: Eukaryota > Metazoa > Chordata > Amphibia > Gymnophiona > Rhinatrematidae > Rhinatrema > Rhinatrema bivittatum. The sequence continues at coordinate 74,397 of NW_021820893.1, read as the reverse complement.
GGAGTTATGCCTGCCTCTGGCAGGCGTAACTTGTGTGCGCCACCAGCTCCCTGCCCCAGCACAGGCCTCTGTGCTGGAGCTCTTTGCCCCACCCCCAGACTGCCATCATGCCTCTGGCCCCGCCCATGGACTGCCACCATGCCCCCGGATACGCCCCCGGCCCGCCATCATGCCCCTGAACACGCCCCCAGCCCACCGTTGCACCCTGGACATGCCCCCGGCCAGCCCCGGGACATATGTGCGTCACGGAGCTTGCGCGCGCCACCGAGCCTATGCAAGATAGGCTCAGCACGCACAGGGGGAGCTTGGGGCAGGTTTTTGGGGGTTATGTGCATATCTTTCGAGCGTACCCCTTTGAAAATCTGCCCCTAATTGTTTACATAATTCCTATGAATGTGTTGTAGAATGTGAAATAAAACTTAACAAATCTTCCACTCCACCATAAACCTCTTCCAGTATTTGAAAGGTTAAAATAATTTGTAATTGATGAAGTGAGCTAAGAATGACAACACAATAATCTTATATATAATGTTGAAGCCTAAAATAAGCAACAGTGAATTATTTTACTAACCCTTAAATTTGCTTCCTAGGTTTATAAAAAAATATTGAGGCTAACAAGTTTTGCTGGATAGCATCAGCTTTCCTATCCAACAGTTCCCTTCCTCATGTACTACAGGAACAGCATGCTTGATTTGAGAGTTTGTAGTGCAAATAAGAAAGTGCCATTGCCAAACAATTCCAAGAATTAAATTGCAAACTTATATTTAGCCATCTTTGATATAGTAGAAACTCTCTTTTCTTAACTGAAAATTGATGTCTTGTAGCTTCAGGGTCTATAATTAGTGATTGGTCCAAATAAAGAAACAATGTGATTTCATGTCTAGACAACATGCAAATTAATATGAATGCAAGTGGGTTACAAATTCTATACCAATACAAATTAATCTGAATTAAGTTTAATCCATGGTTATTAACTGATTAAATGTGGCTGTTGGTAGCTACAGGGTGCTGACTTCCATCTGTGACTATTATTTAGAGGTACAGCTTAATCATTGATTCTGTGCTAAGACATAGCTGAAGCAAGCATCATATGCACTTCTCATGCTTGTTCAATAAATGCAGCATCTGCAGATGCAAATTTGAAATTCACATTTATGAAATATGTAGTATGCCTTCCTTGAGTTATATAATTATCTTTTTTTTAGTTGGGAACTCTGTTATTTAATGTTCCACGATGACCTTTCTGACTCTTTTCTCTGTCAGCTCCTTAACAGTGTGCAGTTTCACAAACTCAGGGAAATATGTATTGCAATTGGAAAAAAAAACAAACCCTCCTAAACCCTCAAACTTTTGTGTGTTTCTTTCCAAATTTTGTGACTTTGTTCTTAGGAAGGCAAAACTTTTGTTTAGTCCTTACTTGCATTTAACAGGAATTTTAGAGAAACAGGACAATCTGGCTTCCCCAAATTATGAAACCAAAATTCTACTGGTGCTGTACTAAATGAAATGTATGAACTGCTTCAATATAATAGATAATATTATGAAAACAAAATATCCTCTAATAATGTTCTTTTTGTTAGTTTGGCAAGAAAATATAAGTAGTGCACCTTTTCTGGCATCCAGTAATTTAAGCATTAAAATACTATTTTAGAATTGCATTATTATTCTATTTCCAGTAATGTTAATGGTATGCAACATTATAATGAAGAAGTGTTGATAAAATCTTGATTAGATTATTCCCCACCTTTCATGAACACTGATGGTCATTAGATGATAATTCTACTAAGTATAAAGATTTTTTAAATATAAGTGTATATATATATATATATATATATATATATATGTGTGTGTGTGTGTGTGGGTGTGTATGTGTGTGTTTCTCCCTTAACTATAAGGATATCTGTATATTATCATCATATTTTAAGAAGAAAATGGAAGTTCATTAGTATATCATAGATATAATATATATGTATTTAATAATTATAAAATATGTGACATCAAAACTGAGGTCACAGTATTATGCAGTCTCTACTCATTGCCATAATAACGGAAGCTGTCATGACAGTGGTCTGTGCCTAGTATGAAGCTCTAAACAATTCTGACAGGCTGTAGCTCATTAAGGGACACTTATTTTGTTGAAATGTCTATCAGCTCTCAGGGATGCACCAAGATGAATAGACCGAAAACAATAGACCCATTTGTCAGAGCATTAGCTTCTCTAATACATGATGAGACAATCAAGCCAAGCCGCTTTCAGCACAAAGACATAATTAATCAAATGGACAAATGGTTCAAAAATTGTTCTAGCATATTCTATAGTGGACAGGGGGTTTCCATGGAAACACTGGCGTTTGCATCACAGTTAATGACCATCCTGTACAATGAAATACAAAACCCCATTAAAACATAGAAAATAATAAAATTTTAAGTTGTTAATTTGAGGAAGGACTGTAAAGTCAAGATCCAGTAGGAAAAATAATGACTGTCTTTTGTGATATCTGTATATCCTGAGAATCATGCAAGACATGTAAAGGATTTAAAAAAGGTTAATAATTTTTCCTTAATTTATATAACAATGGGAGGTGAAACTGCCATTATCAGGCCACATTGCCAAAATAGTATTATGCCTTTTATATTTTGTTATAGTTTGAAAAAGTCCTGAGGTTTTTGTGAACCTATTTTAACAAAAAAAGAAAAAAAAGACTGGGATCAGGCACTGCCTAAACATTTAGGCAATGCCTGATCCCAGACCTTTCTTTTGGTTAAAGTGTGTCATGGTAGATTTAACTAACATGTTAGAATGGAATATTTTCATAGTTTTTATTATGTTTTATAAATATAATGCAAAGAGAAATATTTGTACAGACATGACATGAGAATTGAAAAAACAGTCACCAGGAAATAAAGCAAAAAACAAGAAAAAACATTCTCATAGAAATGTCCAAATAATAAATATAAGTGGGAAAAGAAGGAGAGAATATGAATACAATCTGCACTGTCACATAAAGAACATGGACCTTGATTTATCAAAATGTGGTAAGTACCACATGTGATAGCAAAAGGGGTGTGTTCTATGCTAATTACCTGTGTGAAGAGCTAAGTTAGTGCAAATTGTGATACCATTTTCAGATTTTGTGATAAGTGCCAGACCTGTTGTATTTCCTGCATATGAGAGAGAGAGAGAGAGAGAGAGAGAGAGAGAGAGAGAGAGAGAGAGAGAGAGAGAGAGAGAGACTGGCCATAATGTCATTCCCATAGGTAGGTATTTGTATCCCTATGGTAAGCCCACCTAGTAACTCGAGGTGGGGTTTAGGTAAGAGTGTAGGGGGTTAGGGGCCACTTTGACATTCTACGTGACACGTACGAACAGAACAGTGGTCTCTTGCGAAGATTTGATGGCCTTCGGAGTGAGGAAACTCACTCCAAGATGAGATTTGGGCAATGTTCTCTCAACCTAGCTTGATGTTACCCAGGTAGATAGTCCATCAAGCTAGGTTGAGAGAACATTGCCCAAATCTCATCTTGGAGTGAGTTTCCTCACTCCAAAGGTCATCAAATCTTCACATTTTCGCATGCGGTAAGGGCCTATCGCATGCGTTAACAGGGCTTTTCGCATGTGATAAGCCCTTAACGCATGCGAAAACGCCTTATTGTATTTTGATAAATGACCCTCCCATGGCTATCAGAAAAGGCACTAGTATAGGCGAACCCGCTCCATGAAACAATTTAGACTATGGGCCTCATTTTCCACCCGGATCGCACATGATAAGGGATGTTAAATGTCCCTTATCGCATGCGATATCAAAATGGGGGCGGAGTCGGCCCCAGAAGAGGAGGAGTTGGGGTGTCACCGAGGCCGACTCCGCAAAGACGCCACAGACAACGAAAAGGTAAGGCCCTTTTTGCGTCCGAGTTCGCGCCCAATAGCTTCATCTTCTATGGTGGCGCTATTGGGTGCGAAACCTGCAGTGATCGCACCGTGACGGGGGGCATGCCTGTGCTAGCCGGCATGCCCCCCATTTCTGCCCCCTGCCCCTCATTCCCTAAAGTACCGCAGGCCTGCGATACTTTAGCAAATGAGGCCCTATGGCCCTTGAGATCCTAGGTTCCGGAAGGGGCATTCCCAGGTCTAGCAACAAAAGCCCTATAAGCTGATCTGGGGCAAAGAAAATGAAAGCATCAGTAATCAATTTAAGGACGCATCAGCATGGATATTGTAGGAGAAATGAGGCTCTAATACCCTGAGCCCCTTGTCTCATAGTAAGAAAAGCATTTCTCCTTTCTCAGGTGACCTTGGCCAAATCTGGTTAGATTCTAATATTTCATAACAAGGCTCAAGTCACTTTCATGCAAAAAGGAAACAAATATGTTAGTAGATCTCTCAGAAATTTGACACTAGATGACTCCAGAATTGTTATTAAATTCCAAGTGTCCAAAGTAGAATGAGGGAAACCCATTGAGCCAACATGAGATTTGTAAGGGAAGGCATTATTTCTATTAAAAACTGTAATTTGATCTTCTGGAAACTTCATGACTTTGACCATATTTTTTTTTAAGGTAGTTCAAGGAAATTCACCCATTACTTTGGGAAAGTTGGTTAACCTAAGATTCATATGTCTGAGTCAGTTCTCCATATTCTCCATTCTCCTATTAAGAAAACCTCGCTCACAGATTATCACTGCATTTACAGCCTGCACTTCTAGTAAGTTCTTCCCCAGGGTTTGAAGTATCCCAGCATGTTCAATCAGAATGCGCTGATGATCCTGGACTACAAAATTTAACCTCTGAAAAACAGTCTCAACCTTACTTGAATGTTCCATCACTGACTAGGACAAGTTTGCCATCAGGTCCCACAGGGCATTCAGGGTCACAGTGGCTGGTTTAGAAGATATCACAAAAGCCCGAAGGGGAGAAAACTCACCCACAGCTTGAGTTGGCAGTGATGTTGAAATTTTCACTGGTACCATGTCCAAAACAGGAATATCTCCACACATCTCCATACCACTCACCTGTAGAGAGGGGGACATGATCACAAAAGCAGGAGAGATGACGGCAGCTCCCTTTATACAGCATCATCCCCATGTGCCAAAGCTATCATGGTGTCTTAAAGCTGAGCCAATAGCAGTTGTGTTGTGAAGTCAGGCGGGCTAAGTGTAACTTCCTGAGGCGAAAGCAGAGCTCCTCCCTCTGCTACACAAATAGGGCTAGAAGCCCGTGAAAAAGGGGCAGGCGACGCAAATTCTGTAAAGGTCCGCTGATCAAGAGGGAGTGAAATGACAGAGGGATACACCCTCACCCTTCCTTTCTTTTTCTGAGGCATACCAACAAAAAAGAAAAAACAGGTAAGGAAACCAGGAAATATGAAGAGCTGCAGATAGTCACGTCAGTCTACACCACTATTGTGGCTTCCCGGCAAGATGACTTGTATTGGTTTATTTTCTTATACTGTTGAAATTCAATAATTAACACTCATTTTTCTTTTAATATAAATTAATGCAAAAAAGTTAGAAATAGCTTTATTACTAATAAATATTACTAATAAATATCAGTGAAACTGTTGTGTCCGTCCTTTACCCTTTTCCTCCTCCATTGGAAGAATGGCTGCCTCCAATGCTGTTTGCCGAAACCCTCAGCGTCTCTGAGCCAGCATGGGTGTCCCCTTCCGCCATGCTTCTTCCTGAGGCCTCCTAGGACTCTCGCGCTCACGCTGCCTACGTTTTTGATTATGTCAAGGCGGGAACCTCAGGGGCGGCCCCACCACATGACGTCAGTACCTCTGGGTAGTTAAACCTCCACTCCACTCCAATTGAACAAGTTAGCAAGGACTTCGGTTTTGCTACTCTGACCACTTCTAAGCTGCTCGCTTGGATTCCTCGCTACCCTCCAGGGTATCTCGCTACTAACGAAGTTCTGAGTACCCACTTCTCGGGGGCCTCTCGCTTCTACTCACCCTCTGGAGTTAATCTGCCTAACCTTAAGGACACCCACTTCTCTGGGGTCCTGTCTGCTCTCTTTCAGGAACTCTCAGCTCTCCTAGGTACTTGTTCCTCGAGGGCCTATTCTGCTCAGGGTATCCTGCACCTTGGACCTCGGGTCCCTCTCTTCACTCAACTACCGAAGGAAGTTATCAGCATTGCTACTCTGTGGGTATCACTACGCTCCAGCTCTCCTCATTCCACCCTTCAGGTTCACTTCCTATCCCGTGCTGCGGAACACTACCGGACCTTTGCTACATCTGGGTGAGACCATCATCTACAGAGGCTGTCTGAGCTTACTGTGATATCGCTGGATTACAGCACTGCCCGTTCCTTGGGTGAGATTCTGTTCTTCAGCTGCAGTATAATAAAGCTTTCTCTCCTCAATGTCTGCTTACTAAGAGTCTAGCCAATCATTGTGGTTCCCCACAGGGCCCCTCCCCAAGGGAGGAGTCATCGCCACTTCGACCAAGAGTCCACAATATGCCACAAACCCAACAGCTTGCTAACTTCATGAACTCGGCTCAGCTTGCAGCCTTGCAGGCCATTCCTGGCCTAGCCCAGCGGATCACTGAGCAACTGTCCGTTCCTTGGGTGAGATTCTATTCTTCAGCTGCAGTATAATAAAGCTTTCTCTCCTCAGTGTCTGCTTACTAAGAGTCTAGCCAATTGTATTTCCCCACGGGGCCCTTCCCCATGGGAGGAGTCATCGCCACTTCGACCAAGAGTCCACAATATGCCACAAACCCAACAGAAACAGTAATGCATAATACTGTTAGCCCTGCCCCGGATCACCCATAGACTACCCTATTTTTATATGCAAATATAGGGGTAGGTTTTCAAAGGGTTACTCTCGTAACGTATGCATGTAACCCCTGAAAACCTACCCCAAAACCCCCCTGCATGCGCCAAGCCTATTTTGCATAGGCTTGGAGGCACGCGCAAGCCCTGGGACGCGCGTAAGTCCTGGGGCTTTACTGGGGGGGCGTGTTGTGGCGGCGTGCCATCCGGGGGTGTTCTGGGGGCATGGCCGCAGGCGTGGTTCCGGTCCGGGGGCATGGCCGCGGCCTCTGCATCAGCCCCCGGACCGGAACCTGGCGCGCCGGCAGCCGGCCCGCGTGCGTGGGTTACGCCTGCCTCGAGCAGGCGTAACTTTGGTAATAACGGTAGGGGGGTGTAGATAGGGCTGGGGGGGTGGGTTAGGGAGGGGAAGGTGTGGGGAGGCGGAAGGAAAGTTCCCTCCGAGGCCGCTCCGATTTCGCCCTGCCCTCGGAGGGAACGGGCAGCGCGCGCAGAGCTCGGCACGCGCAAGGTGCACAAATGTGCACCCCCTTACGCGCGCCGACCCCAGATTGTATAAGATATGTGCGGCAATGCGCGTATCTTATAAAATCCGGCGTTCTTTTGTTTGTGCCTGGTGCGCGAACAAAAGTACGCGCTCGCGCTTTTTTAATAAAATATACCCCATACTGTATATGTGTATGAAAGTCAAGATAGGCATGTATTTTCAACTTCTACACAATACAGAATATGTAAATAGAGGCTACTTATGCACGTATATGCACACACGTTTTGAAAATTCACCTTTAAGTGTATGCATTTAGCAGAATGTCAGTGAGGAAAGATTAAGGGCAAAAAGTACATTCTTCTAATTAAAGCATGTAAAAACAGGTTTTTAGTAAGAAATATTGCCATGTATTTGGATAAAATATGTAGTAAAAGAGGAGCACTGTGATACCAGCAGAAAGCCTTATAAACACAACTTTCACAAAATATGAATTCCTTGTGATAGCTCTAATCCTAAACTATGATATTATATATTTATATATTTCTATATTGTGTTTTTATTGTGTTATGACTCAAAGTTGTAAGGTGGTTTAGAACATGTTTTCTCAAAACAGGATCTCAAGATGCTTTACAGATACATTGCTTCACAAATGTCCAGAGTCACCACAAAGATGGAAAAGCTGGCTTCCAACCTGGGTGCCAGCTCTGCTTGATAGTTTGCATACAGGAGAAGGTACAATGCAATTAATATTATTACCCAGCTCCAGCTGTTTGAAAGCTAGAGATGTGATCCAAGCTAGCATCCGAGTGAGGATGCAATGTGAATGTGGCTCCGGTTTTGAGTTTTACCTTTTGCAGTTTTCCTGCTTTATTTCTATGGTGAAACGAAAGGGAAAGCTGCAAGGAGGTCCCCTCCTCCCCCTCCTCACCTGCAGAGCTTCTCCATGCATCAGCCAGTGATTCCGGAGCACTTCTGGTCCCCTCCTCCCCCTCCTCACCTGCAGAGCTTCTCCATGCATCAGCCAGTGATTCCGGAGCACTTCTGGTCCCCTACTCCCCCTCACCTGCAGAGCTTCTCCATGCATCAGCCAGTGATTCCGGAGCACTTCTGGTCCCCTCCTCCCCCTCACCTGCAGAGCTTCTCCATGCATCAGCCAGTGATTCCGGAGCACTTCTGGTCCCCTCCTCCCCCTCACCTGCAGAGCTTCTCCATGCATCAGCCAGTGATTCCGGAGCACTTCTTGTCTTCTTTGCCCAGGCCTGGGGTGACCTTCAGAGTCACTATGGATCAGGGAGCATCGCAATAGCTTGAAGATAGTATCAGCATCTCACTGAGCCTGGAAGATGGAGCTCCTCCTTCTCCCGTGCTCTCGATGGTGGCCCTGCTGGCTGCTGGAGTGACCCAGACATGTAGTATTCTGGCTACTGTCAAAAGGGGCCAACGGCGGTGTCAGACAGAGCTATAGACATCATCGGATGAGGCTGTGCTGGAGTACTTCAGAGAGAATGAAATGCTGAAAAGGCTCTTGGAGAGGTAGGAAGTTGATGTTTCTAGAGTTGTGCCCTTAAGAGTTCAATCTAGGGCCTTTGTTGTTATTCCAGTTATAAGCCTTCCCAATTCTAAACCCTCTCCTATCACCCAGGAGAGCATATGGAACATTTTTTCTTCCGTGGAATAGTATTTGTACTCTCTTACCTCATCTATGAATAGTTTTTCAACACAAATACAAGCACAGGAGTCGGCAATCCTGGGACATTCAGAGAAGATCATATCGCAGGAAGTGGATATGGGGAAAACTATCTACAATGCAAGGTATTTTGGTCTAAGTCAAAAGTGCAGTACATCGTGGGTTAGAGGTCTTGGAAAATTCAATGAGATCTGCAAACCTTCTTGTACTTAACTTTCCCATTGTCTCTATGATCTCTCCTGCAGAACTTTTTAAGTCTTACATGCAAGAAGTTTTGAGACTATCACAATCTGATACCTTTTTGGATCTTAAGGTTCTTCTGGCATAGAAGTCAGACAAGAAGTCCTTTATTGAGGATGCAATTAGCTTGGATATCTCTGCAATTTTGGAATCCACAGTTGTAGATCAAGATCATAGGGCTAAACTTTTAGTATCATTTGCCTCTGTTCAAGATCATCTATTTATTTATTTATGTAAGAACTTTTCTATACTGGTATTCCAGGGTAGATCATATCGGTTTACAGATAACTTAACGTATTACAATAAACAAGGATGGGGGGATGAAGAAAGAACAACAAATTGGATTACAGATAATTTAACATATTTACTTCATAACGGTTTACAGATAACTTAATGTATTCCAATAAACAGGGTAGGGGAGGGGAGAGCGAAAATTCATGACTTGATCTTTTGCCTGTATTTTCATGCAAGACATTTTTTTTATGGGTTGTAGTATTGTTATGCAGAAGGGAATTTTTGAATATTTATTTATTTTATTTAAAGCTTTTTTTTTTTTAATATACACCAGGAAATGTTGGTTTTGAGGGCTCATTTTTTCTACATTTTCCATGTAAATGTATGATTGTTTTTCCAAATGAAAAATTTATCTTTTTTGACCCTATGCATCTTCACTCATTTATTAATGCTTGAGCCCCTAATATTGGATGAGGTGTTTCAGGAAGGATTTATTTAGTTTCTTTTTGGCTTAATTTATAATGGTATGTAGAAGAGGAACCGCCATATCCTCTATCGACAGTTTTCCTTATTTTATGTTTGTTGTTTTTTCTTCTGTATTTTCTCTCCCAGTTTCTGTGTCCTCTACTATGTCAAATGCTGTTTTCTGTTGCAAGTTTATTCTTGTAATTTATTTTGTAAAATAATAAATAGATATTAAATAAAAAATAACTAGAGATGTGCATGCAATTTTGTTGTTTTATTTGGACTTCTTTGTTTCTTCAAATAGTACATGCTAATTTCAAACAGTGTGTGCTGTTTGCAATTAGTTTGCACTAATTGCAGATAGCAGAGGTATTTTTAATTTGTTTTGGATTTAACAAAATGAAACAAAAATGGCTTCATTTGGGGCTGGATTTACTAATACCACCAAGCTTTCTGAATCCCGTGGTAACGGAGGGGAGGTTCTGCGATAGCCGGCAGCGATCGCACCTCCGCGGTGCGATCGCTGCCGGTGTCACGCCAAATAACTATACCATAAAAGGTGTAGTTATTCGGAGAGAAACTGGCAGCGAAAACTCAGTGTACCTTTCGCTGTCGGCTAAGTCTTCGCAGCATCAGCCCCAGTGCCGCCCCGACTCCTTCTCTTCCGGGGCTGACGCTGCCCCGACTCCTCCCCGATCTTGGTATCGCACACGATAAGGGAATTTTCGCGAGCAAAATGTCCCTTATCGCGTGCGATCCTCTTGGAAAATGACCCCCTTGGTTTGGAATGCATACTCATTTTAAATGAATTCACATCCCTATTAAAAATTAAAGTACAAGATAAAGGGATTAGGCTGATCACATAGGTCACATAATGCTTGATTCACTAATGGCCTGATTTTAAAAGGGTCACGCACGTAAAAACCAAGAGTCACGCTTGTGGCTGGGCCTTGCGCACTGCACGCATTTTAGAACAGACCTGGCTATGCATGTAACCCTTGTTATGCACAGAAGTGTCGGGCCCTGCTGCTGGTGCATGGAACTTACTACTGCTCAAAGGACTAGGTAAGTTAAAAAATAAATAAAAAATATTGGTTAGGGTAGGTTTAAGGGTTGTGGAGAAGAGGGGAAGAAGGGAAGAGGTTGGAAGGGTAGGGTTAAGGGTAAGAAAGTTCCCACCCAGTCCACAGACTGGGAGGGAACTGGGGGAGGCTCGATTGCATTGCCACGCATATTTTTCTAAAATCCCACATTCCTGCGGCCAGCCGCCCACACATGCACACGCGAAAATGAAAATCTGGTGCGCATGTGTGTGCAGGACAGGTATTTTATAACATGCGCGCGCCGACGCATGCATGTTATAAAATAGACACATCCATGTGCACACGCCAGGAACCGTGTGCACATTGACACGCGCGCTTATTTTTTTAAATCTACCTTTAAGCTATTTTTCTACCATAGATTGGGAGAAAATCCTTACTGAATCAGACTCATAGAAAAATCAGGATCTCAAAAATTTCATGAGTTTACTTGATTGGCTGACCTAATCACTGGCTGCCTTTTATAAATAGTTTGTTTACTGTTAAATGTTTAAATTATTTAGAGGTCGATATTCAGCGCTACTTAGCCGGATATGTTTGAACTTATCCGGATAAGTGGCAGCATCTGAATATCTGGCCATGTTCAGCGGACACTACTTAGCTGGATAACTAAGCCGTGGGAGGGATGGGAGATAACGGGGAGGAGCTACTTATCCAGCTAACTTAGGACAGATTCATTAAGGCTTTTCTCCCTTCAGTGAATCATATCCTTAGCTGGATAAGTGGCTGAGTTAACCAGATAAGGTAGACCTGCTATTGAACAAATCTAACATTAGAAGAATAAACTTATATGGCTAACTAAAATATATTTGGGTATATTCAATGGCATGGCTGTCCTGCGGACTAGTTAGCTGGCTACATTTAGCCAGCTAACTTTCCTAGCTGGCTATCTTTTGAATATCTACTAGGGGTGTGCATTCGTTTTGAACTTAAATGGAAAACGCAACTTATTTTTTTTTTTTAACTTAAAAAAAAGATGAGGCTTAAACGATCGGATTTCCAACTTATTCAACATAGCTATGTTGAATACGTTGGAAATCGCGATTGTTGATCTAAATAAAAATTTAAACCCCTCACCCTCCTTAATCCCCCCCCCAAGACTTACCAAAGCTGGCCAAAAGTTCCGTGAGGGTCCGGGAGCGGACGCGTGGGGAATCACGTGACGCCGCGTCACTCTGACGTGGCGCCGACGTCACGTGATTCCCCTCGGGTTCGCTCCCGGACCCCTCGTTGGGCCCAAAAGGCACTTTTGGCCAGCTTGGGGGGGGGTCAGGAGGCCCCCCCAAGCTGGCCAAAAGTGCCTTTTGAGCCCAACGAGGGGTCCGGGAGCAAACCCGAGGGGAATCACGTGACGCCGCGTCACTCTGACGTGGCGCCGACGTCACGTGATTCCCCTCGGGTTCGCTCCCGGAACCCTTGTTGGGCCCAAAAGGCACTTTTGGCCAGCTTGGGGGGGTCAGGAGGCCCCCCCCCAAGCTCACTCCGACGTGACGCCGATGTCACGTGCTCCTTGCAAAGGAGTTCAGGAATGGCGTCCTGACCCCGCTGGACCACCAGGGAGTTTTGGTAAGTCTTGGGGGGGGGGGGGATTAAGGCGGGTGAGGGGTTTAAATTTTTATTTGCACATGTGGACATAGACTCAACTTATGGAATTCTCCATATGTCCATATTGACCGCAAATGGGACCCCCTTTCGACTTATGGACTTATGAACTTAAACTTTTGGTCTGCACATCCCTAATATCTACCTCTTAAATTTATTTTATTTTCTCACTTAATTTATGAAAGGTTGTTGTGTTTTTTGCAGCCTGCATATTTATATATGAGTGTTTATGCCATTCTGTTGGATCTATGTATTAAAGCTTAGTGTGCATATTAAACGAGTCTCAAAAGATGTTAGCATGTATATGTATGTATATAAAGGATGATCACATGAAAAATAGAATGTGATCATCCTTCTCATGCTATTTAGTGTACACTCACAAATGCCAAATTTTTAACATCTGCCTCAGACCAGGTGTTAATTTTTTTTAGCTCACATATTATTGGAAGGGCTCAGGTAACTGCATGCATTGGGGGGTTACAAATGGAAGAGACAGGGGTGCTACAACAGTATTCATTTATTTATATTTGATATTCCACGTTTCCCTGGCCCTCAGGTTTGATTGAAAAAACAATCCATAAAACCAAAGTAAATCATATCAGCTATCATAATCGCCCAGAGCTTAGAAGGCCTGTGCGCGCAAATCCGGGACAGATGCCAGCCAGGACAGCAGCCATTAGCTACTGTCCCCGAGAAGCGTGTGCTGGCAGCTGGCCGGCGTGCGTAAATTACTTCTGCTCCCGAGGAGCAGCAAGTAATCAAATAAAATTCAGGGCAGGTAGGTTAGTTTTAGGGGGTAGGGAGGAGAGGGGAAGGGGAAGGAATGTAAGGCAGGGGGTTAGGGAATTTTTCCTTAATTGGAGTGGACTGGGAGGGAACTGGGGAAGACCCGATTGCATCGCCACGCGAAGTTTGCAAAAGTATGACCTCCCCCTGCGCGTGCCGCAAGCACATGCGTGCGCAGATTATAAAATCCGGCGCCCATGGATGAGCGTGCGCACATTATAAAATCTACACTAATATATATAAACAAAATATAACAGCCTATTCTTTAGTTCTTTTTCACAATTTCTAATGCTGTTCAAAATTCCCCTATTAGTTGTAAGTGATAAGTGAAACGCCTGGATACAGAGCCACAATTTCACTTGTTTACGGGATCACAGATAGCTACTCTCTTTTCCAATCTCATGTGGCAATTCATTTCAGATAACTAGTGCATTACAGCTGAAAGCTGAGTTCTCATGTTTACCAGCCAAGCCCTCTGTCACAGAAAAATTCAAGTTTGAAGATTTTAACTATCATGAAGCTTGATACCTTCCAATAGCTTTGACTGGTAAGGGAAATGTGGATTGTGGAGTACAGGAGGAGGAGAGAGCAACACAGAGAGAGAAAGAGAGAGAATAAGGTGACAGGAGAGTCAGAAACACACTTCAACGCTTAAAAAAATAATTGTGTATTTATTTACACAACATAAATGGAATTTCCAAGAAACAAGTTCAGAGAAGATAATGATTCATTAGAACATAATTGCCATACTGGGTCAGACAAAGGATCCATCAAGCCTAGTGTCCTGAATCTTTTTTTTTTTTAATTCTTTATTTATGAATTTTTCAATACTTTCCAAGAATTATAATCTTGAAATTCGAAAAAGAGAAAAGTAAGGAAAAGTTACATTAATACAATGTCAACCAAATAAATAAATGTATAACTTTACTCCATAAGTCCACTATAGCGGATCCAATACTTAAAACAATAAAACCAAATAGTTAAAGAAAAACATAAGAAATTGCAATGCTGGGTCAGACCAAGGGTCCATCAAGCCCAGCATCCTGTTTCCAACAGAGGCCAAACCAGGCCACAAGAACCTGGCAATTACCCAAACACTAAGAAGATCCCATGCTACTGATGCAATTAATAGCAGTGGGGCAGATTTTTAAAAAGTATGCGAGCACGTACTTTTGTTTGCGCACCCGGTGCAAAGAAGAGGGTCAGCGCATGCAAGGCTGCGCAAAATCGGCAGCCAATGCGCGCCGAGCCGCGCAGCCTGCCTCCATTCCCTCTGAGGCCGCTCTGAAATCGGAACGGCCTCGGAGGGAACTTTCTTTCCGAAACCCCCCACTTTCCCTTTTCTTCCCCTAACTAACCCGCCCCCGGCCCTAACTATTTCTCCCCCCCCCTATCTTTATTGCAAAAGTTACGCCTGCCTGAGGCTGGTCCGGAGGCCGTGGACACGCCCCTGGGCCGTACCATGGCTGTGGCCCAGCCCCCGATGATGCTCCGGCCGCGACACACCCCCGATACGCCCCCCAGGAAATCCCCGGGACTTACGCACGTCCCCGGGCTTTACGCGCGCCGGCAGCCTATGCAACATAGACTCGGCATGCGCAGGGGGAGATTGGGGCAGGTTTTTGGAGGGTACGCGTATATATTATGCGCGTACCCTTTTGAAAATCTGCCCCAGTGGCTATTCCCTAAGTAAACTTGATTAATGGACTTCTCCTCCAAGAACTTATCCAAACCTTTTTTGAACCCAGCTACACTAACTGCACTAACCACATCCACTGGCAACAAATTCCAGAGCTTTATTGTGCGTTGAGTAAAAAAGAATTTTCTCCGATTAGTCTTAAATGTGCTACTTGCTAACTTCATGGAATGCCCCCTAGTCCTTCTATTATTCAAAAGTGTAAATAACCGATTCACATCTACTTGTTCAAGACCTCTCATGATCTTAAAGACCTCTATCATATTCCCCTCAGCCATCTCTTCTCCAAGCTGAACAGCCCTAACTTCTTCAGCCTTTCCTCATAGGGGAGCTGTTCCATCCCCTTTATCATTTTGGTTGCCCTTCTCTGTACCTTCTCCATCGCAACTATATCTTTTTTGAGATTCAGCAACCAGAATTGTACACAGTATTCAAGGTGTGGTCTCACCATGGAGCGATATAAAGGCATTATGACATTTTACGTTTTATTAACCATTCCCTTTCTAATAATTCCTAACATTCTGTTTGCTTTTTTGACTGCTGCAGCATACTGAGCCAAAGATTTTAAAGTATTATCCACTAGAGATGTGAATCGTGTGATCGATCGTCTTAACGATCGATTTTGGCTGGGGGGGGGAGGGAATCTGATCGTCGCGGTTTTGGTTTTTTTTTAAATCGTTTAAATCGTAAATCGGGGGAGGGCGGGAAAACCGGCACACTAAAACAACCCTAAAACCCACCCCAACCCTTTAAAATAAATCCCCCACCCTCCCGAACCCCCCCCCCAAAATGTTTTAAATTACCTGGGGTCCAGTGGGGGGGGTCCCGGTGTGATCTTCCACTCTCGGGCCACGGCTGCATTAATAGAAATGGCGCCGGTGCTACCTTTGCCCTGTCCAGGGCAAAGGTAGCGCCGGCGCCATTTTGTTTCCTGTCCCCTGACGTCACGAGCACAGGAGATCGCTCCTGGACCCCCGCTGGACCCCCAGGGACTTTTGGCCAGCTTGGGGGGGCCTCCTGACCCCCACAAGACTTGCCAAAAGTCCAGCGGAGGTCCGGGAGTGACCTCCTGCACTCGGGCCGTATTGCCGTATTGCAAAATGGCGCCGGCCATACGGCGGGCGCCATTTTGCAATACGACAATACAGCCATACGGCCGGCGCCATTTTACAATATGGCCCTAGTGCATGAGGTCGCTCCCGGACCCCCGCTGGACTTTTGGCAAGTCTTGTGGGGGTCAGGAGGCCCCCCCAAGCTGGACAAAAGTCCCTGGGGGTCCAGCGGGGGTCCGGGAGCGATCTCCTGCGTTCGTGACGTCGGGGGACAGGAACCAAAATGGCGCCGGCGCTACCTTTGCCCTGTCATATGACAGGGCAAAAGTAGCGCCGGCGCCATTTCTATTAACGCAGCCGTGGCCCGAGAGTGGAAGATTACACCGGGACCCCCCACTGGACCCCAGGTAATTTAAAACATTTTGGGGGGGGTTCGGGAGGGTGGGGGATTTATTTTAAAGAGTCGGGGTGGGTTTTAGGGTTGTTTTAGTGTGCCGGTTTTCCCACCCTCCCCCTTCCCCTCCCCCTCCCCCGATTTACGATTTTTGACGATAAATCGGGGGAATTCCTATTGTATCATGCCTCTAACGATTTTTGACGATTTAAAATATATCGGACGATATTTTAAATCGTCAAAAAACGATTCACATCCCTATTATCCACTATGATGCCTAGATCTTTTTCTGGCTGGTAGCTCCTAATATGGAACCTAACATCGTGTAACTACAGCAAGAGTTATTTTTCCCTATATGCAACACCATGCACTTGTCCACATTAAGTTTCATCTGCCATTTGGATGCCCAATCTTCCAGTCTTGCAAGGTCCTCCTGTAATGTATCACAATCCGCTTGTGATTTAACTACTCTGAATAATTTTGTATCATCCGCAAATTTGATAACCTCACTCGTCATATTCCTTTCCAGATCATTTATATAGATATTGAAAAGCACCGGTCCACAGATCCCTGAGGCACTCCACTGTTTACCCTTTTCCACCGACAAAATTGACCATTTAATCCTACTCTCTGTTTCCTGTCTTTTAACCAGTTTGTAATCCATGAAGGAGATCGCCTCCTATCCCATGACTTTTTAATTTTCTTAGAAGCCACTCATGAGGGACTTTGTCAAACGCTTTCTGAAAATCCAAATACACTACATCTACTGGATCACCTTTATCCACATGTTTATTAACCTCTTCAAAAAAATGAAGCAGATTTGTTAGGCAAGACTTCCCTTGGGTAAATCCATGTTGACTGTGTTCCATTAAACCATGTCTTTCTATATGCTCTATGATTTTGATCTTGAGAATAGTTTCCACTATTTTTCCCGGCACTGAAGTCAGTGGCCCTTTTAAAATCAGGTCGTTATTGAATCAAGCATTATGTGACCTATGTGATCAGCCTAATCCTTTTATCTTGTACTTTAATTTTTAATAGGGATGTGAATTCATTCAAAATGAGTATGCATTCCAAACCAAATGAAGCCATTTTTGTTTCATTTTGTCAAATCCAAAACAAATTAAATACCGGGTCTATAGTTATCCGGGTCTATATTTTACCGGGTCTATATTTATCCGGATTGCCCCCTTGAGCCTTTTTTAAATATTGGGGTTATATTGGCCACCTTCCAGTCTTCAGATACAAAGGATAATTTTAATGATAGGTTACAAATTTTAACTAATAGATCAGAAATTTCATTTTTTAGTTCCTTCAGTACCCTAGGATGCATTCCATCTGGTCCAGGTGATTTGCTACTCTTTAGTTTGTCAATCTGTCCTACTACATCTTCCAGGTTCACAGTGATTTCGTTCAGTTCGTCTGACTCATCACCCCTGAAAACCATCTCCGGAACTGGTATCTCCCCAACATCCTCATTAGTAAACACGGAAGCAAAGAATTCATTTAGTCTTTCTGAAATGGCTTTCTCTTCCCTAAGATCCCCTTTAACCTCTCGGTCATCTAATGGTCCAACCGACTCCCTCACAGGTTTCTTGCTTTGGATATATTTTAAAAAGTTTTTATTATGAGTTTTTGCCTCTATGGCCAACTTCATTTCAAATTCTCTCTTCGCCTGTCTTATCGATGTTTTACACTTAACTTGAAAATGCTTATGTTTTTTTCTATTTTCTTCAGATGGATCCTTCTTCCAATTTTTGAAGGATGTTTTTTTGGCTAAAATAGCTTCTTTCACCTTACCTTTTAACTATGACGGTAATCGTTTTGCCTTCCTTCCACCTTTCTTAATGTGTGGAATACATATGGACTGCGCCTCTAGGATTGTATTTTTAAACAATGCCCATGCCTGTTGAACACTTTTAACCTTTGCAGCTGCATCTTTCAGTTTTTTTCTAACTATTTTCCTCATTTTATCAAAATTTCCCTTTTGAAAGTTTAGTGTTAGAGCTGCAGATTTACTTATTGTCCCCCTTCCAGTTATTAGTTTAAATTTGATTATGTTATGATCACTGTTGCCAAGTGGCCCCACCACCATTAACTTTCTCACCAAATCCTGTGTTCCTCTAAGAATTACATCTAAAATAACCCCCTCTCTTGTTGGTTCCTGAACCAATTGCTCCATGAAGCAGTCATTTATTACATCCAGGAACTTTATGTCTCTAGCAAGTCCTGATGTTACATTTACGCATTCTAGCACATACAGTAAGTATTTACTGTATGTGCTAGAATTTGACCAGAGAAGGCTGACCAAAATGATAAAAGGGATGGAATGTCTCCCCTCTGAGGAAAGGCTAAAGAGGTTAGGGCTGTTCAGCTTGGAGAAGATACAGTAGAGAGGGAATATGATAGAGGACTTTAAAATCATGAGAGGTCTAGAACAGGTAAATATATATCGGTTATTTGCTCTTTCAGATAATAGAAGGACTAGGGGGCACACCATGAAGTTAGCATGGGACACATTTAAAACTAATCGCAGAAAATTCTTTTTCACTCAACACACAATTAAGCTCTGGAATTTGTTGCCAGGGGATGTGGTTAGTGCAGTTAGTGTAGCTGGGTTTAAAAAAGGTTTGGATAAGTTCTTGCAGAAGTCCATTAACTGCTATTAATCAAGTTGACTTAGGAATTAGCCACTGCTATTACTGACATCTGTAGCATGGGATCTACTTAGTGTTTGGGTACATGCCAGGTACTTGTAGCCTGGATTGGCCACTGTTGGAAACAGGATGCTGGGCTCGTTGGACCCAGTATGGCAATTTCTTATGTTCTTATGACCAAATAAAAATCTAAGAAGGTAATTTTCAAAGGAGTTATGCATGTAAATTGCTATCATAGCAATTCTCAAAAGCCATTTACTAGAATAAAGTGCACTTTTCTTAGTAAATCCTATGGACAATTTAATGGCATTTAGTGTAGCAATTTTCAAAAGCCCAGTTACTCGAGCAAAGGGCCTTTACATGTGTTAAACACAATTTTAAGCATCTAAATGCTTTTTAAAATCAGGTCTTACGATTTTTATCTTTTGCCTTTTCAAACTTTTCCTTCAGTATAATAGCTCTTTCTTCCACTTTTAGCAGGCTTTCTCTGTCTCTGTCTCGTCAGTGTGGATTTCCTGGTAAGTTGTAAAAATTGCTTTATTAAGAAAGCTTTTCCACATTTTGTAGCTGAACATAATGTCTTCCCTTTGTAGATTTTCTGGTGTTGCATTAGTTCTCTCTTCCTACTGAAATCTTTCCCACAGTTAGAACATGTAAAAGATGTCTCATGTGCACATTTTTTTTTATTAAGCCTGCATTTCTTCTTTCTGACTGAAGGTTTTTGGGAACACCAGATCCCTGTATAACTAAGAAAGAAAAAGGTTGGGGAAAACTAAGCTGGGATCCTAGATATGTGTTAAAAAAAAATAGTAAGAGGTGAATTTTAAAAGCCCAGCATGCCAAAATCGAGAGACGTGCTCACACACACCCACCAAATTTTAAAAGTCACCCAGCTGCGCACGTATCTCCTACATATCTCAAAAGTTTTCAAAAAGGGACAGGGCATGGGGATGGGCATGATCTGGGGTGGGGGGGGGGGGGGGGGGGACATGGACCTTTCAGGGTCCCCCCTGTGTATGTAAATACTTACATGCCTGGGTGTGCACCCAGGTCTAGAGCCATATAAGTTTATTTCTGCTAGGAAGAAGGTATGTTTAAAAAAATAAAACAAAACAAGCCATATCTGTGGGGTTTGAAGGGTCTGGTATAACTGGGGGGGATATAGGATATTAAACTAGTGGGATTTGGAAGATCTACCTCTTAACTGTGCGAACTGGTGCACAAACTGGTGATACTGGCAACGGCATGGGTATGCACCTCTTTTAAAATACACTGACTTACACAACAGACATTGGATTTACGCGACTAGGCATATACCCACTTAAAATTGTGCACACATATGTGTACACCCAGGCTATTTTATAAAATGTGTGTATGTGCAGAAAATTGCCGCATCTCTGGGCACGTGCCAGCGCATATCAGTAAATGTATGCCCACACAGTAGTTTGAAAGTTACCATCACTGGTAGAGAATCAGAAAAAAAACTTGAATTTGTTTTTCTTTTTTCAAAACTTTTTTTTTATGGGGACAAAATGTCCTAGTTTAGACAATAAACAGGAATGCAGAACTAGGCCGGGATTGTTTAGAGGTGGATGGAAGGAGAAACTTGTATTTATTTTTCTTTTTTCAAAATTTTTTCTAGGGAAAAAATGCCCCAGTATAACCAACAAACAAACTGGGTATTTTGTTTGTTTCAGAATTTTATGCATGTAAATGCTGTTTTTTCATTTTTAAGCATATACATATCTCGAGTATCCATACAACAGAAAACAGAATATATCTGAACAGAAGTCTGTAACCGGGTATGTCTCTGGCTGCTGGGTCCCTCTCTGCTGTGTCTTTGTCTCTAAGCACTTCCTGTTGCCTGTTGCAATCTTCCTGGTCTGAATTTTTAAGCTAGTGGTTTTCTTTATAGTCATTGTAGATAGAGATTTGCCTGTCATTGAATGCATCATGCTCATGAGTGGCTGGCCTTTGATTTCTGGGTAGTTCTCATTGGTTATCAAGTTATTAGCCACCTGGTTAATTGGCATTTTATGGCCAGACCTTCCAAATACATGATTGGTTATGGTTGGTTCTTCTGACCCAGGGGACAGCAGGCTACATCAGATTTATTTGCAAAGCTTTATTTGGCTTTGTTCAGTGTCATCTTATTTGGTCATCATGACCTATTCAGAAAAAGGTCACTGCTACTTTCCATCTGTGATTAGTTGTTCAGACATTTTCCTGAAATGTACTGGGCTCTGTCTGCTCTCAAGTCTCATCTGCGATCACTTCATACTGGCGATTCACATCCCACTTTAATATATATTGGCATGATATTTAAAGCAATTTAAAACCTGTCTCTCACTGCTCTTACATTCTCCTCATCCCACCGGAATCCTCCTGCTGTAGTTTCCTGATTCTGACAAGGCAGAGTATGACTGTCAGTAGCTAGAAAGAACAAAAAAAAAGAAAAAAAGATATGTTTTGTGTTTCAAATCCTCTGCTAAAACTATGTAAAACTGACCGCTACTGACCATTAACACTGGAACACATTCTACACAATTACAGCATTCTTTGGTAAACAATCAACATAAAAGTTCAATGTACTAACTAATGATATGCCAATCGTGGTTTTCATCATCATAATCATCATCATCATTGTTTTTGTCATGCCTTACCAGCCTGGGAGTTCAAGGCTTGTTACAGATAATACAATTGATATAATATAACAAAGTAATTATTGTGTAACATGCTAGAAAGCAGCAGGTTATCATTTAATACAGAAGTTACTATGGTTACATGATTTGTAGATGAAACATAACATGCTCCAGAATAGCAGGTTATCATTTGATATAGAAGGCTACTACTATGGATATTATAACTGCATTAAAGACAGCATGATCATGATGTGTGTTTATAACTGCATATCAGGCTTCCCCATATGAACCAGCCCAAAGTGACAGGGTCACTTAATGCAAGGAATCCACCTTCTGCCCAAACTATGATCAAGCATCTGAGCCTGCTACATCCCAACCTCTGATAATAATCAGACCTTTGCAGCACCTTCATTCCCAATTTCTGACACTCTGGAGCCTAATTACAGCTCCATAAAAAATGTAGACCCTCCCTAGACCCCCTCAGAAGATGTAGACCCAACCATATTTCTCCTACTCCCTAGAATATGCTGACCCAATCACATTACTCCCAGACCCCCCTCACCCAGAGGATACTGGCCAAATCATGACATTCCCTAGAACCTTGACCTCTCAGATGTCTCTGTCTAAATTATGGGCCCATTATATCCCCTAAAAGAGTATCCAATCATAGTTTCCAATAAACTTCCCATATAATACAAGCCATAATGTGACACCCCTGATCCCCCTGAAGATGGCCAAATCATGTCCCTCCCCAAACTTCTGAACTTCTTGAAAGATCCCAGCCTATGTGCTGCTTCCCCAAAAGATTCCAGAGCAATTATGCCCGCACCCCCAAAAGACATCAGTCCAATCATAGTTTCTCTGGATCTCCCGAATACCCAAAAAAAAAGATGTTGGCCTAATCACAGCCAAACCTTAGACTGCTTGACCTTCCTGAAAGACACTGTTCCGATCATGTCATCTTCAAGTCACCTGACCTCTGCTGAAAGATGTGGACCCAGTCAAATTCACCTTTCATCTCCCCTCTTGAAAGAGGCCAGCCTAATTTCATTCTCCCAGAGCCCACTAAACAAACAATACTGACCAAATCACAACCCCCCTAAACTCTCAACTGAGGCTGTGTAGGCCTTTGCAGTACATGACCCTGCCCCCTGACACCCCACACCCTACTTACAGTTGTGAGACATCTGTGGGATTCTTTACCAGTAGGTGGGAGTAAGCTTTCCCCCATTATCCAATATGCTAAAATAAAAATGGCACCAAGGACTGACTCAAATGTCATGGCCTAATTGGTCCTGCATTGTCCAGATGGGGATATATGAGCATGAGGAGTTTGTGATTGGGCTTGAATGTTTAATTTTCTTTGGGAGGAGGGGGTTGGGTTAATGGTGCTACTACTGGGTCACAAGTCTTTCAGGGGGGGCAAGAGTTGATGTGGGATGCCAGTGGCCCAATTATTATTGACAGTGTGTATGTGGTCATGAGATTGCAGCTCTGGCAATGTCATCAAGTTTAAAAAAAATAGACTTGGGACAGACATATCAGGGGTGGGCTCTCTGAAGTAATTGTGATAGTCCCCAGTATGGAAGCCTGTCAGATTGGGCACTGTTGGCCAAGCAATGCTCTGGGTTCTCTCTTATCTCACTGTGGCCTGGGTCGGCTCACTATGTGAGGCCAGCTGTCTCTTTGCGCATGTGTGGCTTGGGGACAGAGAAGGGGGACTGCAGAATCAGTGGTAATCCTGGGTTGGTTACCTATTCATGTGTCAGCAATGTGTTTTTATTTCCCCCCCAAAAATGAAGTAGAAACAGAGAAACATAAAAACATAGAAATTACGGCAGAAGAAGACAAATCGGTCCATCCAGTCTGCCCAGCAAGCTTCACACTTCATTTTTCTCATACTTATCTGTTTCTCTTGGCTCTTAGTAACCTTAGGTTCTATTTCCCTTTCACCCCCACCATTAAGTGAGGGTGAAAGGGAAAGTGAGGTCTTTCCTTGGCTTTGAGTGCCTCAATGGGTGAGATGCCACAGCAGGGTGTTCTTTTGGATGGGGTAGTGCCCACAGAGTTTGGGGATGGGTAGACACAGTGCTGGCATATGGGGGCCCTCAGTCTGGTGGCCATGTTGGGAGGGGTGCTTCTGGAGATGGACAGTCAGCCTGGTGGGCCTCATTGTAAGTGGTAACACCACCCCCCCCCCAGTTGGTGTTCATTGGTAGCAACTAGGGATAGATGGCAGCTTTCTCTAAGCCTACTATGGCTTCTACTGCTCCTGTGGGCCCCCCCCCCCATGTTACATGGGCTCAATTGCCCTACATGTGGCCATGATAGAGCTGGCCCTTTCTTCACCTCCTTGGATGCAGGAGCAATTCACCAGCAAAGAAACAAGCAGCAGTGCTCTAGGGTCTTCCAACTTTCAGACACACCCTCTCTTTAAGAAGGGCGGATGTCTTGTCCATCTTGGCTCCAGGATTTGTGCCCGGGGTAAAAGATTGCCCCTGCGGAAATGTAAGTGTGCCAGAGAAGTTTTTCTTTTTAATTGGGCCAGTGTTGCCCAGTACAATTGAAACTTTCTGTATCTTTCAATCACTTTGCAATGGTCTCCAATATGGTGCAACACATTGCTGTGGATTGTATGTTCCGGGGAGTAGGCATGTTGGCATTGCCTGTTGCTGCCCCACATTCATTTGGGTGCATTCATAAATAATAAAAAAAAAATATATATGTGCCCCTAAGGCAAGGAGGTAATTTAGCTTAAATGATTGACATGTTGTGACTAGGCATGTGTGGGTTACGGATGGGTCTGTTACTGCATATTGTGGTAGTTATTATCCTTAACATAGGGCACAGGGCTACCTGCACTGAGTGGCAGTTTCTACCCTTAACAGGAGTCATGGGAGTTACTTACAAAGAATAGCAGTTACTACCCTTAAAAAGCATGGGAAGTAACCTGCACAGAGTGACTGTTACTACCCTTAACAACATTGGAAAAACATGCTACTCTGCCACGTGACTTTCCTCGAGTAAGATCTGCATTCCTCTATGTGCTGTGACATGACTTGGGCAGTAGGCTGGGCATCAACTGGCCCACAGTCAGCACACATATGTCATTTTACCGTATGCATGGCAAAGTTATTGTATTTTACTGATATCATTTGTCCAATAAGCTATTTATTGCAACCGGGCATCTAGCCTTCAAGTCCCACTTCTACTGCTATTGCAGTTCGGGAATGCCACAAATAACAAGTCATAGAGTTTATCGAGTGGCAATGGCCAGCTTGAAAAGGGTGGAGTGTTCCTCCCCTCCTCCCCCTTTCAGGCACAGTTAGATTCTGCAGATTGTGGGAACCTTGTGCATTTTATATGCTCTGGAATGGACCTTTACATCAACTTTCTCATTGGACATATGATCTACACATGGTGGCAAAATCACCATTTTGGATAATGTTGTTGATCTAGCTACCGCCTACTGTGTATGAAATATTTAAAAAAACGGTTTTGTTGCACATTGGGATTTTATTTTACTCTTATCTGTTTTTCTTTCCATCAGCATGGCAAACCCCCATGGGAGGGGTGTGCATTCGTTTTGAACTTAAATGTAAAACGCTACTTATTTTTTTTTTTTAACTTAAAAAAGTGATGAGGCGAAAATGATCGGATTTCCAACTTATTCAACATAGCTATGTTGAATACGTTGGAAATCGCGATTGTTGATCCAAAATAAAAATTTAAACCCCTCACCTTCCTTAATCCCCCCCCCAAAGACTTACCACAACTCCCTGGTGGTCCAGGGAGGAGTCAGGACGCCATTTCTGCCATTTCTGAACTCCTTTGCGAGGAGCACGTGACGTCGGCGCCACGTCGGAGTGACGCGGCGTCATGTGATTCCCCGCGGGTTCGCTCCGGGACCCTCGTTCGACCCAAAAGGAACTTTTGGCCAGCTTGGGGGGGGCCTCCTGACACCCCCAAGCTGGGCAAGCTGGGTGTCAGGAGGCCCCCCCAAGCTGGCCAAAAGTTCCTTTTGGGTCGAACGAGGGTCCCGGAGCGAACCCGCGGGGAATCACGTGACGCCGCATCACTCCGACGTGGCGTCGACGTCACGTGATTCCCCGCGGGTTCGCTCTGGGACCCTCGTTCGACCCAAAAGGAACTTTTGGCCAGCTTGGGGGTGTCAGGAGGCCCCCCAAGCTGGCCAAAAGTTCCTTTTGGGTCGAACGAGGGTCCCAGAGTGAACCCGTGGGGAATCACGTGACGCCGCGTCACTCCGACGTGACGCCGACGTCACGTGCTCCTTGCAAAGGAGGTCAGAAATGGCGTCCTGACCCCGCTGGACCACCAGGGAGTTTTGGTAAGTCTTGGGGGGGGGGGGGGGGATTAAGGAGGGTGAGGGGTTTAAATTTTTATTTGCACATATGGACATAGACTCAACTTATGGAATTCTCCATATGTCCATATTGACCGCAAATGGGACCCCCTTTCGACTTATGGACTTATGAACATAAACATTTGCTCTGCACATCCCTACCCCATGGCACATCCAGAGTGTATCCAGAATTTCACTCTTGACTGTGCCTTTTCTCATAGGGAACAATGAGCATGGATCCATTCACCATTCAGCAGAAGTTGCAGTCAGCTGTGTCTCTTTGATGCTATCAGACACATTGAGGTGCTTCATAACCAGGACTCGTATGTAAGCTTGGCAGCCTAATGTGCTCAGGCTATTTGAGCCCCTTTCTCCACTCGTTGATGCCTTGTACTCCTCAGCTTCCTCCATGTTCCCAGTTCTGTAGCTCAATGTTCAAGTCTCTTTATTCCTAGAGAATCAAAGTAGTGTTCCGAGGTAGCTGTCTGCAGAGAGGGATGTCTCCTATTTTCATTGTTTCATACAAATCACTGTGGCTTAGCATCAGTCGTGGGCTTGTTCTTCCAGTGTTTTCCTCTGCAAGTGATGCATCAGTCGTTTAGTCTTTTTAGGACAGCACACACACATCAGAGTCTGGGATCGGCATATAATTTAAACCCATTGCCATCTAATTTCCTTTTCCTTGCATTAGGCATTCTTGCATCCTAGTATCCATTTTGTACTGTGTCTTGCTAGTGGCGGTATTCCTCGTGACTCTCTTGCTTTTAGAAAGCCCAGGCATGTCAGTGCTCTGTACATAAATAATAGCTTCAAATCCAACGTCAGTTGAATTATGCTAGTACCATGTGGATGGTTTCAGGTGCAGATAGAACCATTCTGATTTTCTGACACAAGCAGGTTGTCATTCAAACAGCTTCCTCCTTGCCATCTCCTTGGTGCAGTACTTCCTCACAAATCCCCCCTTTGATTGATCATAAGCCCGATGCCAGACACCGTGTCAGTTGTGATACAATGGAGTTATTCTATTGATATACTTTCCACCATCATGATCCATTGCAGAATTCAAATTTACTAAATCTTTTCTGCTAGACATGGCTGCATATTTCATGAGTTCCAGCACTGCCAATTTTCTATCTCAAGTGATTAGGTCTTAGTACACTTCGAAGGTTATTTAATCAGAGTTAATGAAGTCAGGAAGAATCCATTTGTGTGTCAGCATTGTTTTGGCATGTCATCTTTTCTCTTTCTTCTGCAGGTCCTTAATGGCAACCAGGCACCTTTGACCACTGTGATTCACCCTTACCAGTAACATATGTGTCACTTGGCCCTGACACTGCCCGCTCATGTTGGGTCCTTATACTTTGGCAAAGTTATTGATTTTCAGTGTTAGCTTTTGGTCAATAAGTTATTTACTATATCAGGCACATTCAGTCTTCCGGCACCTGTTATATGGCTGTTGGCAGTTCCAGAGTGAGTTGCTTTTAGTACCCATACTGCTTATAAAAGGTCTGCTGCATACTCTTGGTGCCTTTGTATTATGCAGATATTCCTGCAGATGAGGACAGTGAAGCGCTAGCTTTTCAGATTTTTCCAGTAGTGTCCTGTCAGCTCAACACCAGTATATATAACACATCTATATGGCATATCCTGTCACGGGTTGCTGCAATCATAGCTCTTTCAAACCATTTTCTGTTCCAAGAGTTGTTACCTCAGCGAATGACCAATTGTTTTACCAGGCAGAATACTTCTTTAAGTATTCAACCTTGCTGTGGCGAGTGGCAATGGCATAACTTGCATGACACCAATGTTATTATATGGTTAATCTCATTCCATCAAGTGAAATCAAGTATGATTAGTGCACACCTCCAGTAATATTGGGGACTTGTTAACATCTCTCAGGTTTTCCACCATGCATTTCAAAGATCTTCATCCTGCGCCTCTTGCACCTCACAATATATATTAATAGTAATTATATTTCTTACTGCAAAGTCTTTGGACCTCTCATTTTAGCAGATCTATTCTTGCAAATTACATAATTTAGCATGGTTATTTTACACTTTATATGCCATAAGCATATGTGTAGTTTTGTTGGCCAAAGTGGTTCTGGTGACCAGCAACAGACTCTGCGTTTCCTCCACATCTGGCTACTCTGCACTGATGAGTGGCAAAGGTGATATTTGATGTTAATTATCAAATTTGTGTCTTTTCCTTATTCCTTCCACTACTCAATCTCACAGGTGAATTCAAAATGGCTGTGCAGTGATGTCAGAGAGATAGCCATCGCTCATGTCTGGGCATATTGCACTCATAATCTCCATGTATACTAACGCTGCAGGAATAGGTGCCTATATTGGGACATTTATGGCATTACACTTCTACATATTTTCCTTGCTATAGGCTGCCTCTGGCTTCCCACCGAATGATCATTGCTATGGCAGCTGGGCTGCATGAGGACTGTGGCTCTGATTTTCAGCACATCTTTCAACGGTCTATATAGTGTACCCTCTTTTAGATGCAGCACAAAACCCCTATATTGGCTGAGGTTGGACAGCTGCCTGCATGAGGCGGGTTTGGGTTTTTTCCCTTACAGCAATGGCATTTGCAAATAAGCTTGGTTGCACCCTGTAGCACTGCTTCTTCTCTTCTGCCCATCCCCATGTGGTTTACCATTTCTGCTTTCTGGACCAGGTACTTCAGAAAACCAGTTAAGGGTCATACCCTTAACTGCCTCTACTCAACTTAACTGCCTCTACTCAGTCCTATGAGCGATTCCAAGTAGAGTTAATCTGTGCTCTGGGCCTGATAGCAGGGGCAGATGGCCAATTCTTAGAGTTAAAAAATGTTGCCTAGAAACACGACATATATTCCATTGCATCTTAAGCCTTCCATTCAGGTATTCCATTCTCTCGGCTGAGATAGCAGTCTTCTGCAGCTCTTGCAATCTTGCACTTCAGGGGTGGTTGTTATACCATCAAGTCTCTGGACCCTTTGCTTTCCTCTCTACGTGTATCATATATGCATGCTCATCTCAGAACTTGCTAAGATGGTAAGGGCTTGCCTTCATCTTGGAAGGCTAGTGGCGGCAAGACATTGGTCACAAGCCAGGTGGTACAGTAGATAGATCAGTTTACAAGCTTTAATACTAACAAAACTCGACTATTGTAAATGCATTATATTTGGGACTATTTGCCTACATGACATGCCCATTACAATTAGTACAGAATGTAGCTGCTCACATTCTAACTAATACAAACCATCGCAATCTTTACATTGGTAACCATTTTAATATCTTGTCATGTCCAATTCTAATTCATGATGATTCTGTAGCTTGGACCTGTACATCATTACGGCTATACAGACTTTCTAGACATTTATGCTCATTAAATAAAAATTTACTAGATGTGCCAACAATGAGAGCTGCAAGGCTTGAAATTACTAGGAAGACAGCATTCTCAGATACAGGCCCTATACTTTGAAATGTGTTGCTTAACTCATTGAGAATTTGTTCAGATCTAAAAGCATTCATGCAAAACTTAAAAACACCTCTATTCAAGAAGGCATTTGATATTGAAGCATAATCATGTGCAACTCAATATATCATGACCATTTAAAATCCTCCTATAACTTTATTTTGCATTCCGGTATTAATGCTCTATGATTTTATATAAATTTAAAAGAACTGACGTGCAATTTAAACATAATGTTACTCAAGAAGGTATTAAAAAGATAGGAACAAGATTATGTAAGGCAGAATTGTATGTATGTTGTACTACATTCTATGTTATTATAATGTTTGTTTTAATTATGTATGTAATGATGTAAACCGCTATGAATATTCAAGAAAAAGTGGTTATAAAACTTTCCAAATAAATAAATAAGCTGGGTTAGAATACCCAACACTAGGGTATCATACACCTTGTGGTACTGTTACTAACTACGTCAAGCATGTGTGGGGGTGCCATACAGCATTGTGCTTAACTAGTTGCAGACAGGGCTTGGTTACTCCTACAGAATTTTGCAATATTTCATAGAAATATTGTGTCTTGGCCAGGTAGGGGTTGTGAGGGCCCTTTTGGTACATCTAGGATATGACTGCAGATGGGTTGGTGGGGAGCCCACAGAAAGTGAGGTGTCGCTACTGTGGGGCTTGTAGTGAGGTTTGACCATGTCCTGGGATGCACGGCAAGAGCAATGTTTAAAAGCTGGCTGGGTAGAGAATACCAAGTAGTATAATATTCCTGCTGTTATGTTGCATCAGTGGGTGAGAGCAAGACAAGTTGTCTGTCAAGTCTTTGGCTTTGATGGCTGGGGCTTGGCCTGCTTACCACCCAAAATTGTGTTGGCATTGCTTAATGAGCAATGTTTGATGTTTGATGTTTTGATGTTTGATGGACCAGGACTACATTGCATCACAGACAACTAGATGGTAATGAAGGATCAAATGTATTTATTTAGTTAGTTAGTTATTTTATATACCAGCATTCCAAGTGTAGATCACAACAGTTTACAAACGTAACATTCATATTCTTGTTCAACACATACTATGGGGAAGCACAAACTTAGGTATACATGTTTAGGTATAACAAATACTTTAGTATTACATACTTGGTCAATGCATATTTGGTATAACACATAGTTTGGTAGTACATTTACTATGATGAGATACGTTTGTTTTGGTGTAACACATACTTTTGGTATAGTATAGGGAAGGGTCATGTGAATCTTTAGTTGTGTACTTAAGAGTCATAGCTGGAGGGATGGAGCCATATTCTGTCTGTATTTATGTACTTAATGTTATATCTAGGGATAAGGAGATATATTCTAAGGGGTATTGTCATGAGATACTTTCAATCTCTTGTCATTTCATATTGACTTTGTCCTTGTTGATGTTGTTTCAGTTTTTAGTTGTCAAGTCTTTAGTTCACATTGGCATATCTTTATTTCTGAGATCATTCATAATGATTCTGGTAGTGAGTTCCATAATTTTGGACCTGCTATGGAAAATAGGCAATCTTCTATGTGCTTCAGGTAGGTATTCCAGACTGTTGGTATAGATAAAAGACCTTTGTTTTGGGATCTTAGAGTTTGCTGTTGTGTATATTGTTGTAGTGTCACACCTAACAGTCCAGGATTATCCATGTGAATGATTTTAAATATTAGAGTTAATATTTTGAATTGGATTCAGTATTGCAATGGTAGCTAGTAGGGATGTGAATCGTGTCCTCGATCGTCTTAACGATCGATTTCGGCTGGGAGGGGGAGGGAATCGTATTGTTGCCGTTTGGGGGGGTAAAATATCGTGAAAAATCGTTAAAAATCGTTAAAAATCGAAAAATATCGAAAAATCGAAAAACCGGCACATTAAAACCCCCTAAAACCCACCCCCGACCCTTTAAATTAAATCCCCCACCAAATAACTTAAATAACCTGCGGGTCCAGCGGCGGTCCGGAACGGCAGCGGTCCGGAACGGGCTCCTGCTCTGAATCTTGTCGTCTTCAGCCGGCGCCATTTTCCAAAATGGCGCCAAAAATGGCGGCGGCCATAGACGAAAAAGATTGGACGGCAGGAGGTCCTTCCGGACCCCCGCTGGACTTTTGGCAAGTCTCGTGGGGGTCAGGAGGCCCCCCACAAGCTGGCCAAAAGTTCCTGGAGGTCCAGCGGGGGTCAGGGAGCGATTTCCCGCCGCGAATCGTTTTCGTACGGAAAATGGCGCCGGCCATACGCGTATGGCCGGCGCCATTTTCCGTACGGAAAATGGCGCCGGCAGGAGATCGACTGCAGGAGGTCGTTCAGCGAGGCGCCGGAACCCTCGCTGAACGACCTCCTGCAGTCGATCTCCTGCCGGCGCCATTTTCCGTACGAAAACGATTCGCGGCGGGAAATCGCTCCCTGACCCCCGCTGGACCTCCAGGAACTTTTGGCCAGCTTGTGGGGGGCCTCCTGACCCCCACGAGACTTGCCAAAAGTCCAGCGGGGGTCCGGAAGGACCTCCTGCCGTCCAATCTTTTTCGTCTATGGCCGCCGCCATTTTCGGCGCCATTTTGGAAAATGGCGCTGGCTGAAGACGACAAGATTCAGAGCAGGAGCCCGTTCCGGACCGCTGCCGTTCCGGACCGCCGCTGGACCCGCAGGTTATTTAAGTTATTTGGGGGGGGGGTTCGGGAGGGTGGGGGATTTAATTTAAAGGGTCGGGGGTGGGTTTTAGGGGGTTTTAGTGTGCCGGCTCACGATTCTAACGATTTATAACGATAAATCGTTAGAATCTGTATTGTATTGTGTTCCATAACGGTTTAAGACGATATTAAAATTATCGGACGATAATTTTAATCGTCCTAAAACGATTCACATCCCTAGTAGCTAGTGCAGTGCAATTAGCAAGGGTGAGGTATGATCAAATATTCTGGTTCCTATTAGGAGTCTTGCAGAAGCATTTTGTAATAGCTGTAGTTTTTTAGTAGGCATGATGGGAGTCAGAGTAGTAGGGAGTTACAGTAGTCTATGTTTGAGAAAATTAGAGATTGTAGGACCGTGCAGAAGTCTTCGAAAGTTAGTAGAGGTTTCAATCTATTTAGTATGTGCAGTTTTGCATATCCTGTAGTGATTAATTTGTTTACGTGATTTTTCATTGTAATGTTTTCATCTATCTGGATTCCTAGGCCTGGCAGAGAGTGTAATTTTAAAATCGCCAAGGTTTAGGGATGGAGGTTTATTGCTGGGTTTCTGCTTAACCAGAGGATTTTTGGTTTTGTTAGTGTTTAATGTAAGTTTATGATGTGAGATTCTTTGCTGAATCGCCTTCATGTGTTTTGAGAGTGTTACTTTTATATTTTCCATTGATGACGTGAATGGGATGTGGAGCTGTATGTCATCTGCGTATACGAAGAAGAAGATACCTAGTTCTGTCAGTAATTTACACAGAGGTAGCATATAGATGTTAGGGATGTGCAGAGGGACGCCATACGTTGCATTCGGGATTCATATTTGTCATGGGGGAAGATCCATTGCATTCGGCAAGGGGGGCCCCCAATACGTACATGTGTTAATTCTTATTCATTTCCCGGCTAAAATTGAATTAAGTACAACCCCCCCCACCCTCCTGACCCGCCCAAGACTTACCAAAACTCCCTGGTAGTCCAGTGAGTGGGTCCAGGAACCATCTCCTGCACTCACACCCCCAGCTGCCGGTATTTAAAATGGCGCCAATAGCCTTTGACCTTCTATGTCACAGGGGCTACTGGTGCCATTGGTCAGGCCCTGTCACATGGTAGGAGCAATGGATGGCCGGTGCCATTTTGAATACTGGCAGCCGACGGCCCGAGTGCAGGAGGTTGCGCCGGCCATCCATTGCTCCTACCATGTGATAGGGGCTGACTGGAGACACCAGTGGCCCCTGTGACATAGTAGGTCAAAGGCTATAGGCACCATTTTGAATACTGGCAGCCGAGGGTGATGGCTCCCGGCTCCGGGAGATGGCTCCCGGACCTCCCGCTGGACCACCAGGGAGTTTTGGTAAGTCTTGGGGGGGATCAGGAGCATGGGGGGTTTGTTTAAATTGGCTCCTTTAGACGGCCGAATAATTTGGCGAAGATTTGTTGTATTCGTGGGGAATCGCGATACGTTTCGCTTCCCCACGAATACAACGAATATGGCCCTATACGTTGCAGATTACAAATACGTAGGAAATGAATGCACACCCCTAATAGATGTTGATTAGAGTAGCTGGGAGTGCTGAGCCCTAGGAAACACCTGTGTCGATGGTGAAGGTGTCAGATAAGTGGTTTACCATTTTTACTTGGAATGTCCTGTTAGAAAGGAATGGCGAGAGCCATTTGTGGACTAAGCCATCAATTCCTATTTTTTTAGCTGATGGCATAGCAGGGTGTGGTTGACAGTGTAAAAGGCTGCTTTTAGATCGATTAGTATCAGAATATAGGATTCATGATTGTTAAACCCATGCAGTACATTAATGATATGTGTAAAGTCTCAGTTGAGTGATTTTTTTCTGAATCCAAATTGGTTTGGATGTAGAATATCATGGTTTTATATGTGATTTTCCAATTGATATAGTACAGCTATTTCAAGAATTTTTGAGAGGAAAGATAAGTTTGATATTGGACGATAATTTTCCCAGTCATCAGTTCAACCAGATTTAATTTTAATTTAATTTTCCCCATTGTGGAACCAGTCCTTCTGAGAGTGAGTGGTTGATTATTTTTGTTATCATACGAGTGATTATGCTGTTTATTAGTTTCAAGGAACTTGCAGGGATTGAATCATGCAGGCTTACTTTTATTAATGATTTGACTAATTTCCAGGTTAGTTACTTTTTCAAAAATGTACATTGTTTTCTTCTGATTATGCAATCGCACTGCTACAATCCAGTCTGTAGCTTTGTATTTTTAGCCTATTGAGTTTATCCAGCAGTGCGATTGCATAATCATTGCAAGAGATTTATTTATTTATTTATTTATTTATAACTTTTCTATACCGAAGTTCAAATCCTTGAGAAGTTATGGTTATTTGAGATAGAGGAAGATGGGTCTTTGATTAATTGATTCACCACTTCAAAGAATAATTTGGAATTATATATGACTCTATGAATCTGTTTGGCATAATATTCTTTTTTTGCTTTATTAATTTGTGTGCAATATTTTGTAAGAAGAGATCTGTATTTTCCTAGGGAGTGTGTAGATGGGCATTTTCACCATTGTTTCTCAAATTTTCTCAGTGTCCGTTTAATACGTCTTAGTTCTTCATTGTACCATGGCTTCTTTTGAGTTGTCAAATTATTTTCTTTCTGTAGTGTTTTTGTTTGGATTGGACTTATGTTTTTGGTGATTTCATTGACAATTTTGTACCATGTGTCAAAATATTCATTGCTTCAGCAATTACCGCTGCTTCAGTCTTTTTTCGGAAAGTGAAGGTTTGACTTTTATTTGTGTTTGGTTGAGAAAGGTTATTTTCGCATTAATTAGTTGATGATGTGACCAGGGCAGTATAGTCTGTGTGTGTTATTTATTTGACAACTGCTGTTATTGGCAAAAATTAGATCAAGAATGTGACCTGCTTTGTGAGTGGGATTGGTAAGAAATTGTGACCATCCCATTGCTTCCATTGTTTCTAGGAAGGTTTCACATGCTGTAGTTTTTGAAGTTTTATCTACATGTAGGTTAAAGTCTCTTACTATCAGGGTAGATTCAGGTGATGGAAAAGCTTTTGTAAATAACTTGATTACTGGCGAGCAGTCTTTTTGAAGAATTCCAGGAGAGCAGTAGACCATTCCTATGTTTAGTTGTGTTGATTTTAGTATTGCAACCTCGTAGGGTGGCGTGGTCTCAACTTTGTAGGGTTTTAGTTTGAGATCATTTTTACTAATTATTAGTAGACTGCCGCTTTTGCGTTTAAGTCTGGGGAAATGAAAGAGATCATAATTGGGATATGTAATTTGATTTAGGAGCACATTGTCTTTGTCATTTAGCCAAGTTTCAGTAATGCAGAAGAGAGTAGGTTTTAGTTCCTCTAGTAGGTCATTGAGCAGTGGGATTTTTTTTTTTTTTGACAATGACTGAACATTTAGTAAGAGTAGGATGAACATTAGGCAGGAGGATATAAAGGGAGAATTGTTACATATAGTTGTGGAGTCCATTTTAATATTCTTTCTAAGGTTGTTTTTTGGGATTCTCCCTCTAGTTTCATATATTCCTTGTCCAAGAATGGGATTGATGACAGTATGAAGCTCCATTTAAATAGGTGTATGGTTTTAGAGAGGATTGAAAATAACTTTAGGCTCCACTTCAGGCGTGCATGAAGGGGTGCACAAAGGGGCAAGCCCTTTTGTTGTACTCCTTCATGTGCGTACCAAGGGTGCATGCCAGCCAGTGCAAGCACCACCGGCACTGCCGCCACAGTCTGGTTCGGTGGTGGTTGGCGGGCTCTGGGGCAGACAGGAGGCAGGAACAGTCTTGTAGGTGTTGGAAAACCTGCTCTTCCTTCCAGTGAGGGGGGAGGGAATGTGCCTCCCGTGCTTGTCTGGCCACCCGGTGCTCTCTCTCCTCACCATACACCGGCTCCAGCCAGTGTTGGTCAGGCAGTCAGCATGCTCCCTATGCCCCTTTCTGGGGCTGCCACCATGGTCTTGTTTGGCAGTGATGGG
Source organism: Rhinatrema bivittatum (assembly GCF_901001135.1). Classification (NCBI taxonomy): domain Eukaryota; kingdom Metazoa; phylum Chordata; class Amphibia; order Gymnophiona; family Rhinatrematidae; genus Rhinatrema; species Rhinatrema bivittatum. The sequence goes on along the minus strand of NW_021820893.1, from coordinate 38,062 downwards.
TGGGCTCTGCGGAGGGCAGGGGGCCAATTGTAGGCTGACCAGAGAAGTATGGCTTTGTCAGCCCTGCATCTTCAATGGCATTGCACTGCAGTAGCATGATATTATGGAGCATTTGTGAGCTGAAATTCAGGAGGCAAGGGTGTAGTCACCCCTGGGGATTTGAGAATATATTTAGTGAGTCATATTGGGGTAGATTTTCAAAGGGTTGTGCGCGTAAGATATGCACACAACCCCGGAAAATCTACCCCTGCCTCCCCCTGCATGTGCCAAGCCTATCTTGCATAGGCTCGGCAGCACGCGCAAGCCCCGGGGCTTGAAAAAATGGGCGTTCCGGGGGCAGGGCCATGGATGGGGCGCCGGCCTGGGGGTGTTCCGGGGGCAGGACCGAGGTCTCCAAAACAGCCACTGGGCCGGGGGATGGAGAGCCGGCGTGTGCTAGTTACGCCTGCCCGGAGGCAGGCATAACTTCTCCAACAAAGGTGAGGGGGGGGGGTTAGTTAGGGCTGGGGGGCAGGTTAGATAGGGGAAGGGAGGGTAAGGTGCGGGGAGGCGGAAGGAAAGTTCCCTCCGCGGCCGCTCTGATTTTGGAGCGGCCTCGGTGGGAATAGAGGAAGGCTGCTCGGCTCGGCGTGCGCAAGTTGCATAATTGTGCACCCCTTGCGTGCGCCGACCCTGGATTTTATTACATGCGCGCAGCTGCGCGCGCATGCTATAAAATCGGGCATAGATTTGTTCGCGCCGGGTTGTGCGAACAAATCTACGCCCGCGCGCATGTTATAAAATCTGTCCCATTGTGTGCAATTGGCCAATGCTGCAGCCATATCCATCCAATAAAGGATCTTGTTTGCAAATAACAATGTGGTAGGGCTTTTTTAATTACAAATTCAATAAGAAAATTGGGATCGGGGAGGGGGTGGTTGGGTGGGAGTAATAAAAATAGGGAAAAGCAGGCGATTGCACCTAAGATGATTGAGATTTTACAGCATGCGAATCCACAATACAAACCTTTTATGACAGATCAGCAAGTGAGCATCAGCAGAAACAAGCGTCATAGGTAAAAGCAGCTTAAGTGCTTTTTGGCCATCTTTATTAAGAGAAATAAATGAGTTAAAAGTTTTAGATCCCTGACCCTTCAAGACAGAGGCATTACTAAGGCAGAAGACAGCCAAACAGTTATGAAATAAACAGTCTTCATCCCTTACCTGAGGGAATTAGCATTATCCAACACAGTCAACCAATATTGATCCTCATCCTCTTTAGTTGAAGCCTGGTCTGTAGTCCTTGTAGGAAACGTGCAAGCTGACTACTTCTCCCAGGGGGCAAGCAAACATTCCTCACCTAAGGTAATAAGTGGGGTAAGTTTCCTGTGTGTGTGACTCCTTCCCTCTAAAGCTTTGATTTTTTTTTTTTTTTAAGCTTAGCTGACAAGATAGTAATTAGCCTAGCTGAAAACACTGTAGCAGATTCTCTGGGCAACATTAGAGAGCTGCAACTTTCTTTCTGTTAATATAATTGGACATTAACCCTTTCAGTGCCAGATTCACCTATTCACATTTCCTCGTATCACCTTGCCAATATTCCTCAACTTTGCCCTATCTAGTAAGGAGTGGACCACCTATAATGGTGAGAGAAATGCAAACTTTATGCCTCTTTAGTTAGTAATATATATTTTTAGATATTGACCTGCACATTAAGACCTAGATTGGAACCACCAGCTCATTTCACATGAACTTTCAGATGGTAATGAGCAACTTTGGATCACTAAAGGCAAGAGAAATCCTAAACATGTTCCAAACCATTCAGCAATCTTTTATCCCATTTCTCCTCCTCTCCCAAATGAGTAATAATGACATCTAGCTAATTTCCTTCTCTTAGCAAAATAAATGGTATAGTAATGTTTTACAAGTTACAGTTACAAATTGTTATTGAGGTTCAGTCTAAAATTAATTCCTTGCCAATCCAACTAACCCAACAATTATATTGTCAAGCACATGCCAGCCTTCAAGTATTCTCTCTGGATCTGAATAGATTTCAAGGCTTTCTTCACTGAGTGCATTTTCCTCAGAGGCGCAATATTTTTATACTGAAATTCTGCTATACAAAACAGTGTGCGAAGCACATTGTAGCAACTATATTAAAAGTCTATTGACAAATGATCAATAGAGACCTTGCTTTTATTAAGTGAGCCTTTTATCGGGCAACACAAAGGAGCATAGAACATCTTCCTCTCACACTGAAATGCTCATCTTGTTTTCGCCAGAGCTGATCTTGAACTTTCCTTCTGTTTGTCCATGTCTCTGCCAAAACAGCCAGCAGGAGTTTGTACTGTTCTAGACTAATAGCGGAAGAAATAGAAATATTACACAGGACTGCTCCACATGTGGTAGTCATTTTGAAATTCTGCAGTTCAGATTTTTTGCACTCAACTTTCATTACTGTTCTTACAGTTCTTACTGGATCAAATAATAAGTGTCTCTTAAGGACTGTATAAAATTTGACCCACACATACACATGTAATGCACAAAGCTGTGGTAAACAAATACAAAGAAAATTAATCTATTTTTTGTGTGTCTAATATTTTATTATTTTCTAGCAAACAAATGCAAGTCATTTTTTCCCAGTGTTTAGTACCATTTCACATGAATTCATAGTTATTATTGCCATTTAGAAATATGGTGAGTTTTTGCAAAACCTGGGAAAATGTACTTTGTAGGTAAATCTTGGCATGCTTCACTGCAAAAAATGTATAAAAATCATGCATCTGGGGGAGCAAAAATCCATTAGCCACATACCAATTAAGGAGATAAGAAAAAGGAGAGGGAGCAATGAGTAATCATCTCAAATGACCTGAAAATTTCCCATGAAAATAAGAAGCCAGTGACAGGTAGACAAAATCAATAGACACTTAAAGGTAGATATTCAAAAGCAGTTAATGCAGATAACAAAGTAATCAATCTGAATGGCAAGTTTTGGTATATGCAGCCTCTTGTCTGACTAGATTATCCAGCTAAAATCTAGCCACATAAAAAGAGGCATTCCAGGGGTGTCACTGGGAGGAGCTACTTATCCAGTAAAGTAACAATATTCAAATGTATCTGACTAAGGTATTCTGTTAACTTTAGGCCTGCTTTTAGCTGGTTATCTTATCTGGGTAATTTAAACTTATCAAGGTATATTCAGTGGCACGGCCACACCACTGAATATTCTGGCTAACTTACTTAGGGCTGAATTCATCATTCTTCGCAGAATGATGAATCTAGCAAATAATGGGGCGGGGGGGGGGGCAAAGGGGAGTGGGCCTGCAAAAGGCCGCAGTCATTCACACCACGGCGGTGCGATTTCGCTGGCTGCAGTGTGGCCGGCTGCAGCCTTTCACACAAATAGCGCCACTGTAAAAGTTGGTGCTATTTGACATGCTACTGCCGGTGATAATGTCCCTCACATTATGGCAGCAGCGGTGCCGTAGCCGACTCTTCCCCTTCCCCACCCTGACTCCTCCCCTCCAGCTTATTTGCATCCTATCGCACGCGAAAAGCCCCTTTTCGCTGCGATAGGGGTTTACCGCGTGCGTTAGGGCCTTAACGCATGTGATAAACATTTAGAAAATAACCCCCTTAGCTGGCTATATCGGAATATTGACCTCATTCATATAGAGGATCATTTTCAAATTGCCTGCATTGCAGACTTTTCCTAGGATTTTCAAAACGAACTTATATGCATATGTTTACTTTGAAAATCCTTGCATAATTGGCTGGGAACACACATAATTTCACATGTGGATAGTTGCACCTGCTCCAAGCTGGGTGTAACTTCTGCATGTAAACATATAAACATATTTTTGAAAATACGAAAAGTATGCATGCAATCCTATCCCTGGCCTCAACCCTGCTCCCCAGAACATCTCTCACTAATTCACATAACAGTACATGCATAATTTTTTATTTTATTTTATTTATTTAAGGTTTTTATATACCGGCAATCATGAAAACATATCTTGCTGTTAATAATAGGATTAAGCACTTATTTTTACATGAACTGGCCTGAGGCTATTTTCGAACAGCTACTTACATACATAAAACCAGGTTTACATGTGTAAATCACTTTGAAAATTAAGCCCATAGAAAAGAGCTATTGTAAAGACTAGGCACCAACTAAAGAAAAGGACCTTCGTAGTTAATCCTAAAAAACATTATTAACTAGATGAAAAACAAAATCCTTAAATATCTACAAAGAATAAAAGTGAACAACAATATAAATATTCCAATTTTGTTGTCTGACTGGTCTCTTCAAAAGGCATAAGCATGCTATTATTTTTTTTGCTGGAGTACTGACTTTACTATGGTTATTTCTAAGAGAGCCATTTGCTATGTGTGCTAGTAAATAAATACTTTATATTTTCATGGTTTCTCCTTGAAGCAGGCAGTATATGCCAAACCATGGCTGTGTCAGGGTGTATTTCACCTCCTCAGACTGACCCCAACCTGATACCAGCAATCTCTCCAATTCCCTACCCTACCTGAGCTCTCTCTTTCACTCTACCCCACTTGTCTCCCTACATCAACCCCAAACATCTCTCCTCTCTTAAGTCTCTCCTTCTCCATTCCACTCAGCTCCAAACTGAACCTTGTCTTTTCCTCACCCTGCTTCCCAAAGCCAAACTGGAGCACTCTCTCCTCCTCCTCCCCACAAGCCTGAATCCAAGCATTATCTCCTCTCCAATACTCTTTCCTATCCTTCCCAGCCTGTTCATTACACTCTAACTTCATTGTATCCCCCCATCTTTCCTCCTCCTTACCTCCAATCCAACCCCAACACTCTTTCCACTCCTGGATTCTCAGCCCAACCACAGGCCTCTCTCTTTTCCCTCTAGCCCCCCCCCCCCTCCCAGCCCTCTCCACTCCACCTCTCCAACCCAACCCCAGCCCTTTCTCCTCCCCTTTTTTCCAGCCCCAACCCAACCCTATCTCTCTAATTTTCCCCAGGCTAACCCCCTACACTCTTATATCTTCATTCTCATGGTCTGATCCCAACATTCTTTTCTCCCTCTCATCTGTTCAGCCCAACTGCAGCCCTCTATCCTTCCCCCTTCGTAGCCCAACCATAGCCCTCTCTTGACCACAACACCCAGCTGGATTCCAGTTCTTTCTCCCTCTCCACCCTGGCCCCAACAATCTCTTCTTATCCTACTCCAGTCCAACCCCAAAATTTTGTCCTCACCCTGGCTCCTCATCCCAACCCCAGCACTCCCTATTCCCTTCTCCCTAGCCCAATTGCAGCCTTCCTTCCTACTTTATTCCCCAGCCCACTCTCCTCCGCCTTCTCCTACTCTGACCCCAACACTCTCTCTTCCCTCCCCCAGCCAAAATCCAATATTCTCTCCTCCTCTTCATCTAACCCGTCTTATTTATTCCCTATCAGCTTAATATTCCTTCCCTATCCAACCCATACACTCTTCTCCTCCCCCTCCCCAACCCTCTCCCCTCAACAGTACAATCTTAGTCTGCTCTCCTCCCCACATAGTATGACTATTTGCCCTCCTCCCCAGCCTGATCTCCTCAGTCCTACCAAGTCTCAGTGTGAAGGTGATCTGCATGGGTCACTGTCATGTAAGTACATTGATTTGCAATGCTTTTGCCTTTTGCATGATCCTCCAGGCATGCGGGCTGGAAGCCAATGCATGATCCTTTTTCTAGCCTGTGCTGCCAACTCTCCTTCCAGGCTCTTGAGAGTGCATAAGCGGTATGGGGGCAATGACTCCAAATGGGTTAATTTTGTGCCTACCTTGACAGGAGTGAAACTCATTTGTAAGCCAGGGCATGCCAGCTATGATCTCAATCTCTCAAATTCACTACAAATGCCCTCCTTATACATCGATTGTTCCAAAGAGAGCTTCCTTCTGAAGTTCATAATATATTATGTCATATGCACCAACAACATGTCTAGATACACTTGGAAATTATTTTTATTCAGACCAGTGGCATCCAATAAAATTGAGACTATTATTATTATTATCTTTTTGCCACATTTTCTCGATTTCTAATTGCATCATTTGATACTTGAGGATCTCTCCCTCTCCATATGGTCCACAAAGTACGTGCTTGGTATTTATTTATTTAGATGTGACAACCTACAATTCATTTTCAAAAACACAAAAATAATATAAGTAAATCTACACAAGGCCCTGCACAACATCTCCCCTCTCAACCTAACTTTTCAACTGCAGCAGCACATTACTAAGAGACCGATTAGAAGTGCGTACAAGAACATGCTACTCACCCAGCCGGCAAAAACCTCAGGGGTAGATCTTTAAAAAATACGCGATCGCGTACTTTTGTTCGCGCACCAGGCGCGAACAAAAGTACGCTGGATTTTATAAGATACGCCCGTAGCCGCGCGTATCTTATAAAATCCGGGGTCGGCGCGTGCAAGGGGGTGCACATTTGTGCAATCTGCGTGCGCCGAGCCCAGCACGCGCTGCCTGTTCCCTCCGAGGCCGCTCCGATTTCGGAGCAGCCTCGGAGGGAACTTTTCTTCGCCCTCCCCCCACCTTCCCCTCCCTTCCCCTACCTAACCCACCCCCCGGCCCTATCTAAACCCCCCCTACCTTTGTCGGCTCCCCCCTACCTTTGCCCCGCTCCGTCCTCCGGTCCCGGGGGCTGGTCTGGAGGCCTTGACCATGCCCCTGGGCCGGAGCCACGCCCCCAGGCCCGCCCCCGAAATGCCGCGGCACACCCCCGAAATGCCACGTTGTTTCGGGAACGCCCCCAGACACGCCCCCTCCTGCCCCTTTTCGAAAGCCCCGGGACTTACGCGCATCCCGGGGCTTTACGCGCGCCGGCGGCCTATGCAAAATAGGCGCGCCGGCGCGCAAGGGCCCTGCGCACGTAAATCCAGAAGGATATACGCGCGCAGGCCTTTTAAAATCCGCCCCTCACTGAGGAAACGCACTCTTTCCACTGCGGGTCCCCTTCTCTGGAATTCGCTCCCTCCGGACCTTTGCCAAGAACCCTGCCACATGACATTCAAAAAGAAGCTAAAGATGTGGCTTTTCGCCCAAGCATTCCCGGAGAACTAAGACCCGAGGAATATGATGATAATATAGTCCCCGGTCCCCTATCTCCCCCTGTGAGGTTCCAATTATAAGAAAAGTAGTCCAAGTGCCTATAACTAAAAACTCAGCTGAGCTAAAAAAATTCTAACTTATCCCTATCAATTAAAAAGCAGAATGAAAATACAAACAAAAAACAAACTTTGAAATATTTGTTTGCTAATGCTAGAAGTCTCAGAAGTAAGATGGGAGAATTAGAATATATAGGAGTGAATGATGACATAGACTTAATTGGCATCTCAGAGACATGGTGGAAGGAGGATAACCAATGTGAGAGTTATATCGCAATGACAGAGAGGAGCACCTGGGTGGCGGTGTGATGCTTTATATCCAGGATGGCATAGAGTCCAACAGGATAAACATCCTGCATGAGACTAAATGCACAATTGAATCTTTATGGGTAGAAATCACTTGTCTGTCGGGGAAGAGTATAGTGATAGGAGTATACTGCCATCCACCTGGTCAAGATGGTGAGAGAAATTAGGGAATCTAACCAAATTGGTAGTGCAGTAATAATGGGAGACTTCAATTATCCCAATATTGACTGGGTAAATGTATCATCGGTACATGCTAGAAATATAAAGTTCCTGGATGGAATAAATGACATTTTTATGGTGCAATTGGTTCAGGAACCGACAAGAGAGGGAGCAATTTTAGATCTAATTCTCAGTGGAGCACAGGATTTGGTGAGAGAGGAAACAGTGGTGGGGCCGCTTGGTAATAGTGATCATAATATGATCGAATTTGAAAATGACTGGAAGGGGGGCAGTAAGCAAATCCACAGCTCTCATGCTAAACTTTCAAAAGGGAAACTTTGATAAAATGAGAAAAATTGTTAGAAAAAAACTGAAAGGAGCAGCTACAAAGGTAAAATGTGTGCAAGAGGCATGGTCATTGTTAAAAAATACCATTCTAGAAGCACAGTCCAGATGTATTCCACACATTAAAAAAGGTGGAAAGAAGGCAAAACAATTACTGGAATGGGTAAAAGGAGAGGTGAAAGAAACTATTTTAGCCAAAAGATCTTCAATCAAAATTTGGAAGAAGGATCCAACAGAAGAAACTAGGATAATGCATAAGCATTGGCAAGTTAAATGTAAGACATTGATAAGACAGGCTAAGAGAAAATTTGAAAAGAAGTTGGCCGTAGAGGCAAAAACTTACAGTAAAAACTTTTTAAAATATATCCGAAGCAGAAAGCCTGTGAGGGAGTCAGTTGGATGGTTAGATGATCGAGGGGTTAAAGGGGCACTTAAAGAAGATAAGGCCAGCGCGGAAAGATTAAATGATTTCTTTGCTTCGGTGTTTACTAAAGAGTATGTTGGGGAGATTCCTGTTCCAGAGAAGGTTTTCATGGGTAATGACTCAGATGGACTGAATCAAATCACAATGAACCTAGAAGATGTGGTAGGCCTGATTGATAAACTGAAGAGTAATAAATCACCTGGACCGGATGGTATACACCCCAGAGTTCTGAAGGAACTAAAAAATGAAATTTCAGACCTATTAGTAAAAATTTGTGGATAAGGCCATTGCGGAAAGATTAAATGATTTCTTTGCTTCGGTGTTTACTGAAGAAGATGTTGGGGAGGTACCAGTAATGGAGAAGGTTTTCATGGGTAATGATTCAGATGGACTGAATCAAATCACGGTGAACCTAGAAGATGTGGTAGGCCTGATTGACAAACTGAAGAGTAGTAAATCACCTGGACCGGATGGTATACACCCCAGAGTTCTGAAGGAACTAAAAAATGAAATTTCAGACCTATTAGTAAAAATTTGTAACTTATCATTAAAATCATCCATTGTACCTGAAGATTGGAGGATAGCAAATGTAACCCCAATATTTAAAAAGGGCTCCAGGGGCGATCCGGGAAACTACAGACCGGTTAGCCTGACTTCAGTGCCAGGAAAAATAGTGGAAAGTATTCTAAACATCAAAATCACAGAACATATAGAAAGACATGGTTTAATGGAACAAAGTCAGCATGGCTTTACCCAGGGCAAGTCTTGCCTCACAAATCTGCTTCACTTTTTTGAAGGAGTTAATAAACATGTGGATAAAGGTGAACCGGTAGATATAGTATACTTGGATTTTCAGAAGGCGTTTGACAAAGTTCCTCATGAGAGGCTTCTAGGAAAAGTGAAAAGTCATGGGATAGGTGGCGATGTCCTTTCGTGGATTGCAAACTGGCTAAAAGACAGGAAACAGAGAGTAGGATTGAATGGGCAATTTTCTCAGTGGAAGGGAGTGGACAGTGGAGTGCCTCAGGGATCTGTATTGGGACCCTTACTGTTCAATATATTTATAAATGATCTGGAAAGAAATACGACGAGTGAGATAATCAAATTTGCAGATGACACAAAATTGTTCAGAGTAGTTAAATCACAAGCAGATTGTGATAAATTGCAGGAAGACCTTGTGAGACTGGAAAATTGGCAGATGAAATTTAATGTGGATAAGTGCAAGGTGATGCATACAGGGAAAAATAACCCATGCTATAATTACACAATGTTGGGTTCCATATTAGGTGCTACAACCCAAGAAAGAGATCTAGGTGTCATAGTGGATAACACATTGAAATCGTCGGTGCAGTGTGCTGCGGCAGTCAAAAAAGCAAACAGAATGTTGGGAATTATTAGAAAAGGAATGATGAATAAAACGGAAAATGTCATAATGCCTCTGTATCGCTCCATGGTGAGACCGCACCTTGAATACTGTGTACAATTCTGGTCGCCGCATCTCAAAAAAGATATAATTGCGATGGAGAAGGTACAGAGAAGGGCTACCAAAATGATAAGGGAACAGTTCCCCTATGAGGAAAGACTAAAGAGGTTAGGACTTTTCAGCTTGGAGAAGAGATGGCTGAGGGGGGGGGGGGCGGATATGATAGAAGTGTTTAAAATCATGAGAAGTCTAGAACGGGTAGATGTGAATCGGTTATTTAGTCTTTCAGATAATAGAAAGACTAGGGGGCACTCCATGAAGTTAGCATGTGGCACATTTAAAACTAATTGGAGAAAGTTCTTCTTCACTCAACGCACAATTAAATTCTGGAATTTGTTGCCAGAGGATGTGGTTAGTGCAGTTAGTACAGCTGTGTTTAAAAAAGGATTGGATAAGTTCTTGGAGGAGAAGTCCATTACCTGCTATTAATTAAGTTGACTTAGAAAATAGCCACTGCTATTACTAGCAACTGTAACATGAAATAGACTTAGTTTTTGGGTACTTGCCAGGTTCTTATGGCCTGGATTGGCCACTGTTGGAAACAGGATGCTGGGCTTGATGGACCCTTGGTCTGACCCAGTATGGCATGTTCTTAGGTTCTTATTAGAGCATGGTTCACTTAATTCCAGCTAGCAGTAACAATAAGCTTAATGTTATGACTTTTGTTTGTTGTTTATGTTTGTTTTGTTTTGTCTAGATTTTGATATTTCCTTTGTTTAGTAATTTAAATTGTAATCCACTGAGATCATATGCTTATATTAGTGGAATATAAGCAATATTAAATACACAAATAAATACCGTTCAGGGCTGCCACAGAGAAGACTTGGTCATCTTTTCTACTGAGTGCTTTCACCCATGGTCTACCATACCACTTGGTCAACCATTATTTAAATAATCTGCAGACAATCCGGTATTAACTACCCTGAACAAATGGTTACATTAACTCTAATCCATGACGTTCCTAAACCTATCCTATTGACCAAACAACCAATCAGGATTTCAGGATCTCCATAATGACTATGCAGGGTATGTATTTGAATACATTGGAGGCCTGGTGTGTCCAAATTTGAGATCAAATGAGACAGGTTTGGGAACTACCACACTAGCCACTTTTCTTTTGTCAGATAGCAAGCAGCTACTTATATAACCAGAGCCTCTTACTAGTTAGAGAGCCATCTGCATCTGGCAACAAGCTACAGGGGAAAATACTTAAAATCCAAACACAGCCAGTTTTTAGCCTGCCAACTGTTTAAACTAGACTGAATCTCACTATGACCTATTAAGCTCAGGGCCTCATCTACTTTTTTGTTAAGATCTAAGTCTGCTTTCTAAACCCATTGTAATGGCAATTCTCAAAGCAGGAAGCTTCAAACTCTTGCTTAAATAAAAGAGGCTTTTGACCAGAGAAACAGGACTTAACCTTCTGTGTTACACTATGGGATCAATGTTCAAAATGGTGTTGAGTACTCAGCTTAGCCAGGTATCTGATAGTTGGCTAAGTAGGTGAATTTTCAACCGCAACCTAGCTGGTTAGGTTGCATTTAAAAATTTGCCTTAACTTAGCCACTTAAACATTGCCCGCTTGATTTAGACCAGGTATCTGCATGCTCAGGGATAGTTGTAGAATTTAGCTGGTGTAGTTATTTCCAGTGTTATAGCATGCGTTACGCTATTGCATGTAACGTTAAACACCCCTCATTTTCAGAAACTCTGCCCAAACTTCTCCCTTTTGACTAAATTTTAAAAATTTGCATATGCATTGCGAGATGCGTTATCGCATGCATTATGGCATTATCGCAGCCATTAGGGCCCTAACGCCCACAATAAGGCTCTAACACGATTTGATAAATGACCCTGTTTATTTGCTGAGTAAGATTAGATTTTCAAATGTTGAGGCTAGCTTCCTAACTTTAACTTGCTAACCTGCTTTGAAATCCCACACACCTATTACTGTGCATGTTTCTAGCTTTATTTTCTGCAGATTTATAAATAAGATCAAATAGTATCAGCTTTTGATTGCAACTACCTGGGGAATTTTCCCCTATTTTATATCCTTTTCCCTCCTCAACCCTGCAATATACATAGTCTTGTCATAGTAGTGAGGGTCCTTTGCTGGGAGCCATACACCAGGCCACCTTCTAGATTTTTGCAATCATAGGACTTAATCTGCCCACTATGTATAACCCTTGAGCAATGAGTTTAACTCCCTCTGCACTAGAAGCTGCAAATGCTGCCTCTGAAGCATCCCCAGCCCCAGATGACCTGAAGGGTGGAAGATCTGACTTGGGGATCAAAGTGGAGAGCTTGTCATGACAATGCACACAACATTGCCATCGAGTCATCAAGCCAGACTAAATTTCACCATTTTTTTAAATGTCCAGACTTTTCCTGCAATTTACAACTCTGGTTTGGTTGTCTCTTAATTACTGTATGCTAAAATCCATTTCAGGCAGAGTTGCTATGGTGTTCCATGACAATGGTGGTAATTTCCTCCTTTTGGTGATAAAATAGCCTACTTTATATATATGCCACTTATAGAATTGTACAATGTAAGATGATGGGAATGTGCTCACATAAACTGAGATGACTTTCTTCCGAACTCCAGTTCATTCTGTTGCGATTCGGCCCGTGGCCAGAGCTATGGGCCACCTCTCACCTGCGCGGCACGGAAGCCGCAGGAGCCAGGGTCCGTCCCATGGCACAGAAGCCATGGGAGCCGTCACCTCGCGGCTCGGAGGCCGCCATCTTGCCGCCGCTGCTCTCACATTTCTGGGCCCAGAAGCTGCCGCAGCTGGGTCTTTCCTGCAGCCAGAAGGCTGTCCTGAAACTCCCTTCTTCAGCTGCAGCACGCCGCCGTCCGTCGGGGCCTGCCCTGCAGCCCAGCTCTCTCGCGTTGTCCAAGGTCCTGGACTTCCTGTTTCCTATATGGCCGGCTGGACTTCCTGTTTCCTGGATGGCCGGCGCCATCTTTAAAAATGGTGTGGGCCATCCAGTGCTCCTACCATGTGACAGGGGCCGGCCAATGGCACGGATACCCTGTCACATGGTAAGGGCAAAGGGCCATCGGCGCCATTTTGATTAGTGGCAGCCGACGGCCCAGGAGCAGGAGATCGCTCCCAGGACCCCACTGGACCACCAGGTACCTGTAAAATGTTTTTTGGGGGGTCAGGAGGGTGGGGGAAGCAAAGGGATTAGTTTTAAAGGGTCGGGGTGGGTTTAGGGGTTACTTTTGTGTGCCATTTTTCCCGCCCTCCCCCAAAACGATAAGAGAACCCCCACAATCAATATCGTGGGGTTTTCCTATCGTTTCGGAGGAGGCCCTGATTTCTGACGATTTTGAAAATATCGACGATATTTTCAATCATCCGAAGCCTGATTCACATCCCTATTATCCAATCCGAAGCCCGATTCACATCCCTATTATCCAATCCTTTTTTAAACACAGCTATACTAACTGCACTAACCACATCCTCTGGCAACAAATTCCAGAGTTTAATTGTGCGTTGAGTGAAAAAGAACTTTCTCCGATTAGTTTTAAATGTGCCACATGCTAACTTCATGGAGTGCCCCCTAGTTTTTCTATTATCTGAAAGAGTAAATAACCGATTCACATTTACCCGTTCTAGACCTCTCATGATTTTAAACACCTCTATCATATCCCCCCTCAGCCGTCTCTTCTCCAAGCTGAAAAGTCCTAACCTCTTTAGTCTTTCCTCATAGGGGAGCTGTTCCATTCCCTTTATCATTTTGGTCACCTTCTCTGTACCTTCTCCATCACAATTATATCTTTTTTGAGATGCGGCAACCAGAATTATACACAGTATTCAAGGTGCGGTCTCACCATCGAGCGAATCAGAGGCATTATGATATTTTCATTTTATTTACCATGCCCTTTCTAATAATTCCCAACATTCTGTTTCCTTTTTTGACTGCCGCAGCACACTAAACCGACGATTTCAATGTGTTATCCACTATGATGCCTAAATCTCTTTCTTGGGTGGTAGCATCTAATATTTATTTATTTATTTATTTATTTATTTATTTATTTGTAGAGTTTTATATACTGTCATTCGGTATTGCCATCACAATGGTTTACAATTCTAATATTTTGTTAACATGGTAGCAATTTTTCATAGGAAGTACATTCTAATGCTAATTTTTAAAAGGTAACAAAGGTCTAAATATAGAACAACAATTAGTAGGAAATAGTAGGAAACACAGTATAATGTTAGATAGTCAAGGGTAACCAAGTTATCAGTATAGAGCAAAGTTTTGATTATGGGTTTAGACAAGTAGCATGGGTGTTTGTGATCGTTCAGAGTGGTGTGGGGTAGGTTAGTGGTAGTGTGCATTTTGGTAGGCTTTGGTGAACAGCCATGTTTTCAGTTCTTTTTTGAAGGTTTTTTTGGCTAGGTTGTAGTCTTAGTTCAGACAGTAGTGTATTCCACAGTTGTGGGCTTGTGAGGGAGATAGCGTGTTCATATACTGATGTCAGTTGTGTGGCTCTGCCGGTGGGGGGGGGGGGGTTGCCAGGAGTCCTTTGTCGGCAGAGCAGAGGTTTTTGTGTGGTTTGTGTAGTTTAATCGCTTCACTTAGCCAGTCGTTTCATTCTTCATGTATGTGTTTGTGTATAATGGTTAATATTTTGTAGTCAATTCGGTATTTGATTGTAAGCCAGTGTAGGGATATAAGAATTAGGGTTATGTGCTTTTTGGTTCCAGTGAGTAGTCTGGCTGCTGAATTTTGTAGAATTTGGAGGGGGTAGATGGTGGATAGAGGTAGACTGAGTAGTAGAGATTTGCAGTAGTCGAGGATGAAGAGAATGAGAAGTTGTAATACTGTTCTGAAGTGCTCTTGGGTCAGGAAGGGTTTTATGCATCTTAAGTGTTGTGATGTGATTTTTGAATGAGAGTTCGCTGTCTATGATGACTCCAAGATTGCATGCATGTGAGATCGGGGAGATTGAAGTTATTTGATTCTCTATTATTAGGGGTGGTGGGGGTGTTGGTTTGGTTTTTCTGTCAAGAATTATTATCTCTGTTTTTTGTTTATATTGAGTTTCAATTTGGTTAACAATTGTTTGATTGTCATGAGATAGGTTGCTGTTTTCTTGTATGTTTCATCCAGGGAGATTTGAATCGGGATGAGTATTTGGATGTCATCTGCATACAGAAAGTTTGTTATGTTAAGGCTGGCTAGGAGCTGGCAGATTGGGAGTAGGTAGATGTTGAAGAGGGTTGCAGAAAGGGCAGAGCCTTGGGGGACTCCTGTGTTTAGTTGTATTTTTTCAGAGAGGTCATTGTTGGTTGTAACTTGGTAGGTTCTGTTGGATAAGTAGGATGAGAACCAGAGTAGGGTTTTGTCGGTTAATCCTATTTCAGTTAGGCGTTCAATGAGAATTGCGTGGTTTACCATGTCAAAAGCAGCAAAATATGGAACCTAACATTGTGTAACTATAGCTTGGGTTATTTTTCCCTATATGCATCACCTTGCACTTATCCACATTAAATTTCATCTGCCATTTTGATGCCCAATTTTCCAGTCTCACAAGATCTTCCTGCAATTTATCACAATCTGCTTGTGATGTAACTACTCTGAACAATTTTGCCAATTTGATTACCTTACTCGTCGTATTTCTTTCCAGATTGTTCTGTCCCCAGCAGTGGGTACATGCTTGTATCTGTATATATTGTAGTTTAACTGTGTTTAGTGCAGTCCTCCCTTCTGAGGATTCTTAATACAGAAGTACTGTTTGTAATCTATGATAAAAATCTGTGAGCCTTTGCCTTTAAGAGAAGCTTCCTCCCCCCTCCACTTTCTCTCACTATCAGGAGAGCTTGAATCCCACTCAATCTAACTTAAGTTTTCCTGGGTGCCTTATAGGTTCAAAGGACTGCCCTTCATGCTACCCCTGTGTTACATGGTTCTTAGGTTCGCTGCCATTGGACCCTGACCCCTGCCTCTATCTTGTGGAGGCATTTCCTTTAGCAACTCTTGACGAGAGTTCAGTTTTGTTCCATGCTTGCTTCTGAATAGCAGCACTCTGTGATACCCCCTGAAACGGATCGGGTTTTACCGTCCCTTTATCACCTTTTTCTAAGGACTAAATCAGCCTCAGAATCCTCTTACCTTCTCACCCTTGCAACACAAGAAACTCCATTCTCCCTTCTCCCACCTCATGTCCAGATACCAAAGATTCTTGTCTGGTGCTTGCGTTTGAGATGCAACAATTGTGAGTAGAATTTACTTGTACAATAAATAATTTCAAACTTACAGAATCTTTGTCTTGAGGACTGATTAAAGGGAAAGTTTAGCTGCCTGGATAATAAAACACAGATCATTTATAAATATATTGAAAAGTAAGGGTCCCAATACAGAACCCTGAGGCACTCCACTGCCCACTCCCTTCCACTGAGAAAATTGTCCATTTAATCCTACTCTCTGTTTCCTGTCTTTTAGCCAGTTTGGAATCCATGAAAGGACATCGCCACCTAGCCCATGACTTTTTACTTTTCCTAGAAGCCTCTCATGAGAAACTTTGTCAAATACCTTCTGAAAATCCAAGTACACTACATCTACTGGTTCACCTTTATCCACATGTTTATTAACTCCTTCAAAAAAGTGAAGATTTGTGAGGCAAGACTTGTCTTGGGTAAAGCCATGCTGACTTTGTTCCATTAAACCATGTCTTTCCATATGTTCTATGATTTTGATGTTTAGAACACTGTCCACTATTTTTCCTAGCACTGAAGTCAGGCTAACCGGTCTTTAGTTTTCTGGATCACCCCTGGAGCCCTCTTTTAAATATTGGGGTTACATTAGCTATCCTCCAGTCTTCAGGTACAATGGATGATTTTAATGATAGGTTACAAATTTTTACTAATAGGTCTGAAATTTCATTTTTTAGTTCCTTTAGAACTCTGGGGTGTATACCAACTGGTACTGGTACCTTCCCAACATCCTCTTCAGTAAACACCGAAGCAAAGAAATCATTTAATCTTTCCGTGATGGCCTTATCTTCTCTAAGTGCCCCTTTAACCCCTCGATCATCTAACGGTCCAACTGACTCCTTCACAGGCTTTCTGCCGGCTAACTCACCTCCTCTCAGTTATACCTTTGGAACACTCCTTACTTATCCATCTAAATTCTAACCAGCAATAAGTGCCTAAATCTTCATTTAGCTGGATAATATTTGAGTTATCTGGCTAAATGCTTTTGAATAAGACATGATATCAATAAGACCTGATATTGCAATAAGACATGATATTGCAATAAGACCTTGATAAGACATGATATTGCAAACGTCCATAATACAAACTGTATGGAACAAACAAGCAAAAAAACGTGAGTAAAACGGCAGATTTAAGCTTTTTTTCTGAAGGAAAGGTAATTCCCTCATCTCAAAACTCTAGAGGCTTGGCATTCTACAGTACTATAACTGCAATAGACAATGTACATTTTTTTTTTCTTGGCCAAATGATATTTCTTAAAAACAGATACAGCTAAAGACTTTCCAAAGGAACTTATTGGATGCATGGTATTATAAAGCACAAAGAGATCTTCAAGGTAACTGGGGCCCATCCTGTAGATTTATTTATTTATTTATTTATTGGGTTTTATATACCGTCATTCGGTTTCGCCATCATAACAGTTTACAAGTTTCGATCGGTGTAGGACAATTTACATATGAAGTACATGGATCATAAATAGCATTAGTTACACGTTCAGTTAGTTAATGGTATCAGTACAGTGGGGGGAGGGATTGCGGATTAGTCTGCAATGAGCAATTAGATGCTTCAGATCCTGTCTATGGCAACTGGTATTACCCTGACTTGATTCAGAATTGTCCAAATAAGGATACCTTGTTAAGTTAAAATGCCCCCCCCCCCCCGCCCCACTATAACATTTATTTATTTATTTATAACTTTTTTTATACCGAAGTTCAGGAAACAGAGTTACTTATCACTCCGGTTTACATTGCAACAGGTAGTAAACAATGACAACATGTGTCTTACAATGAAGAAGGGAGTGAACAACTTGGATAACATAACTAGGAACAAGAACAGTACAAACTATTAGAGAGAATCAAGCCCATGGGGAGGGAGATTTGCTAATGGGGGGGGGGGGGGGGGGAGGGGGAGGAGGTTGTTAGAGGAGGGGGGGAGGGGGAATAATTTATTATTGATTGGTAAAAAACATGGACATAGGTTCTGGGTGACCTTCTAACATGACCTTCCGCCCAGTCTTGTTTCAAAGCTGAAACCCATTCGAAAAACGGGCCTTGCTCAATGTTAGGGCCATAGATAGTAAGAAAGGTAAAAAGCTTTGATGGGGTACTAACTTTAAGGGCTATATATCTCCCCTCAGGATCTCAAAGGGCATCCTTTATATTCGCTACTAAAGTGCTCCCAAACAAAATCCCAACTCCGCAGCACCTATTTTTGATTGTGGGAAGGACCTGTCCCACAAAAGCCTCTCATTACATTTAAACAAATGGGTTTCTTGGCATAGGATAACATTTGTCCCACAGGTCTTCGCTTCTTGGAATAATTGTTTCCTCTTAACTGGTAAATTTAGACCTTTTAACATTAAGCGATATAATATGTAATTCCGCCTTCATAAGAGGGTTACCTCAAAATACAACTTGCTTAATCTGCTCTCACCCTCTAGCAACACATCCCAATCATTGAGAGTAACCAACAGTATCGCACAAGCATAGTGAAAATCATAAAACCCTACCTCCCACCCTTCCCCATATTCCCTCTCACCATCCCCCATAGCCTTGAAGACCAAGTTGAAAACCTTGAATTTAATTCTAAGGCAAATTGGGAGCCAATGCAGATCCTGCAACATGGGATGATTTGTGCATGTCCAAGATTCCCAGTCTCCAATTGGGTAGCCAAGTTTTAAACAAGTTAAAGGACCCTTTAAAAATATTGGGGCAAACCTAAGAAAATGGAGTAGCAATAATCTGTGCCACTAATCACAAAGAGGTAGATTTTAAGAGCTGCGCGCAAGCGCATAAGTGCGCACATTTGCCGACACGTGCACATGGCCACAGTAATTTTAAAACATATATGCATATAAGCACATATACACGTGCGTGTTTTAAAATTGGCTGTTCACATGTTCATATGTACATGATTTCATGTTGAGCGCGCATGTGCCTCGCAAATGCTGCCTTGCATAAGTGGGGGGATTCTAGTACACACGCCCTGACGCAATTACCTCTATTCCCAGTTTGTCCCCAGTTTGCCCCAATAAAGGAGAGAACTTCCTAATCCCCTAGCCAACTAGCCTCCTTTTTACCATATTAGGCCCGAGCCTTAAAACCCCATTGACTACCCTATTTTTCTTTGTTTTACAACTTACATGCCATCCAAGGGAGAAGTAAAATTAGCAGTAGGGGACCCCGGTGTGCCCTTGTATGCATATTGACTTACACGCAGACTTCATTGTGCATTTCTGGCCCGCCCATGCCCTGCCCCTTTTGGTGAAAATTATTGTTGATCGTGTACCGGGAGATGCACACATACCTGCCCGGGTTTTAAAATCTGCGCGGCATACACCATGCCGATTCACACACATATTTCCCGGTTTCGGTGCATGTGTAGTGCCTTTAAAATCGACCAGAAACCATTATAGCACAGTATGAAAAACAGAAGGCTATAAAAGTATTTCATGTACTGTAATCGGTACAACTTATACAAGAGATCTCGCTATCACATTTACTTGAGCTCTTAGTGTAATGTTTTGACTTTTATATTCTTTTATGTTTTTTTCTCCAAATGGTGTCTGTAGTTTGGCTTTTCATATGTCCTCATTGCTAGTAAATCAGCTGCACTCCTTGTTGCAAACAGATGTTAATTGCCAAGAGAAAAAAATTTATGTTTCCCAGCTGATTTCTGAAACTGATTTATGGCTCTAATTTTTAAATGGGATTAGAACACTAAAGTTATTCTTCAAAAGATGGATGGAACATACGGAACAGTACAAAGGGTATTGCCCTTTTCAGAATCTACTCTTCAGAATTCTTTTATGTACTTTCTTGAGATGGATTGAAATCTTCATTCCAAAAATAATTTACCAGTGATCCCTATGAGAAACTTGGTCATTTGAAATCAGGCATCATTTAGCTTTCCATCTTATAAGCTTAAAAGGGATCAATTTGAATTAAAACATTTCAAAAATTAGTGAAACTAAAGCTAACAAATAATAATAATAATAATATAATAATACAAGTCAAAATCAATTATATTATATAAGTTCATATTTCCTTTGCCCTTGAAATCACTGTATGCCCAAGTTTCAAACTCTTTGTCTATTGTATGCCAACATGACAAATTAAAAAAAAAATATTGCAGTATACTTTAAGATCACCATTAAAAGGCCCTCACAAAATGTAGTTAATTGTATTTCTGGAATCTGCATTATTCCCTGATTACATTCTGATAGTCTGTGTAGCCTGTGTTTCTGCACAGTGAAGGAAGAAATTAAAATGTACCTTTTCTGTTCCAATGTCTGTATAAATTATTCAACTTGACAATGGAGTTTATTTTCTGGGGGAATTATGCTGGAAAGAGGACCTGAGCCACACTAGTTGGACACAGTCTTTTAATTCCAATTAGTGTGAAAGGCTCCACACAGGAGTGAGCACTGTGCAAGTCTGTGCAGCACAAAGCCCTCCTTGTTAAGAGCCACAAGGATCAGCTTATTTTGCCAAATAAACAACGGCATCAAAGCACTGCACTTCAGAGTCAAGACTACCCTGCTGCATGGATGCTAGAAACTTATGTCAAATGCTGCTTATGACAGACAACAGACATTTCAGGTATTTTATTGTTGTTTCTGTTAGTTTAACTTGTGAAACAACATTTGTTTTCATGAATACACTTATTCAATTTAACCAGCTCTTCTAATGTTTGGTCCTTTCTGCATAGCGCTTTGTTTTCTTGTCCAGAAAACATCTGTTGACCATTGCTTTCAGGATGGGGATATTTTTTATATTACATTATAGAAATATAGAATCTAATGAGCAATAAGGATCTCAAGACCCATTAAGTGAGCCAGTTCTATGTAATGTTGCAGAATATACCTGATTTCAGGACTTTAATCTCACATTCTGTTTTGGCCTTCATCACCTTTACTGTGAAGTTGTTCCATGAAGCTGCCATCCTTTCTGTGAAAAAATGTCCTTATGCAACTCCTTGTAGCCAAATATAATAACCCCTGGTTCTAACAGTTTGGGGCCAATTTTAAAAGGGTTTAGTCTCCTAACTTTGGGAGTTAGGCTCCTTAATTGGCCCTTTTGAAGTTTTATAAGGGCTGAGCCATTATATCAATTTGACAAGCTGCTTAGAGATATCGTCAAAATAAATAATTGCATACCAAGTTAAAGAGCAAGGTCAATTTTGTGTCTGGAATTCATGTTGCATAGAATGTCTTGCCTCATGAATGTTAGCTGTTATCGCTTTACTCCATATGTAGTGGAGGAGTAGGCTAGTGGTTAGAGCAGTGGGCTATGAACCAGGGTTCAAATCCTACTGTTGCTCCTTGTGTCCTTGAATAAAACGGAAAATGTCATAATGCCTCTGTATCTCTCCATGGTGAGACTGCTCCTTAAATACTGTGTACAATTCTGATCGCCGCATCTAAAAAAGATATAGTTGCGATGGAGAAGGTACAGAGAAGGGCGACCAAAATGATAAGGAATGGAACAGCCCCCCTATGAGGAAAGACTAAAGAGGTTAGGACTTTTCAGCTTGGAGAAGAGACGGCTGAGGGGGGATATGATAGAGGTGTTTAAAATCATGAGAGGTCCAGAACGGGTAAATGACTGTGAATCAGTTATTTACTCTTTCGGATAATAGAAGGACTAGGGGGCACTCTATGAAGTTAGCATGTGGCACGTTTAAAACTATTCAGAGAAAGTTCTTTTTCACTCAACGCACAATTAAACTCTGGAATTTGTTGCCAGAGGATGTGGTTAGTGCAGTTAGTGTAGCTGTGCTTAAAAAAGGATTGGATAAGTTCTTGGAGGAGAAGTCCATTACCTGCTATTAATTATGTTGACTTAGAAAATAGCCACTGCTATTACTAGCAACAGTAACATGGGATAGGCTTAGTTTTTGGGTGCTTGCCAGGTTCTTATGGCCTGGATTGGCCACTGTTGGAGACAGGATGCTGGGCTTGATGGACCCTTGGTCTGACCCAGTATGGCATGTTCTTATGTTCTTGGTCAAGTCACTTTACTTCTGTTGCCTCAAGTACCTGAATATAATCTACTGTCAAGAGCACTCAAGCAGAACATATAAATATAATAAATGTAGTCCCACAATAAGATCAAACACATCTGGAAAAGAAGCAGAACAAGCCTCATGTGCATATCCCAACTGCTAACATCAGCACGGAGTATGAACGTGAACTTTAAAAAGGTCTGCCAATCTTTAAAAGAAAATAGGCAATTTTTTTAATGCAAGCAGCTCAGCTATGAAAAGCAGTTTTTCTTGCTCACACACCAAGCTTCACATGCACATATGTGCACACATACAT
The DNA here is from genome assembly GCF_901001135.1 of Rhinatrema bivittatum. Lineage (NCBI taxonomy): Eukaryota > Metazoa > Chordata > Amphibia > Gymnophiona > Rhinatrematidae > Rhinatrema > Rhinatrema bivittatum. Next base: position 15,674 of record NW_021820893.1, on the reverse strand, counting down.
AAACACAATTTTACAATTATGTGGCAACATTTATACATAACAAGGTCAATTTTCAGCCTCTGTGCAGCTCAGCTATTTAGTTATGCCACTGAATATATCAGGCTATGTTAAAGTTACTCAGATAAATTTATCAGGTTAACTTTAGGAAGGATCAGCGGCAGGAACAGAGTTAGCCAGATAAGTCATCCGGCTAACTCTAAATATCGGATAACTTATCTTGCTAACTCAGTTTTTCTCCAGAATGCCTCCTGCCACCCCCAGCGTACCCAAACTTATCTGACTGAATTCTAGAATTTAGCCAGATAAGTTGCTGAAAATATCTTTTTTGCTATTTAGATGGATACATTGTGAGTTATTGGTCTAAATGGATTTTGAATATGGACCTTTACATGTTACAAAATCTGAATAAAACCTTGAATTTAAAAATTCTGCTTCTCATCTTACCAGATATAGGGAAAAGGAAGCTCTTGCAATTTCATATCCATGGATTCTATAGGCACATCCTATATTTTATTTTAGAAGCACAATCTCATAAACTCCCACTTCTGCCATTTTCCCAATCTGCAAGTATCCTGGCTCTGCTCGCCAGTAAATACACCTTGGAACATATTACATGTATCTTTACTATTCCATATAAGAAAATCCCCTTCTTTTCCAAGATTATGGCACCAGGGTCCTCTTCAATAGACCCAAGCTCTGCAAACCAAGATCTCCCTACACTGGTAAAGGAAGCACAGATTTATGACTCGCTCTTATTCTGCCCTTACTTTTCTTAGGATGCTACTCCTACTACCACTATTTATCATTTCTAAGGCATTAATAGACATACAGAGTGCTAAGGCACAAACATAATTCCAGGATAAACATTCTACTGCCATGGGATGTAGATGGCAGTATAAACCCAGAAAGCCTAACTCTCATAGTCACTTTTTCAGGAAATGCCTGCACATTGCCCTGAACTTGATGAAAAGCAGGAGAGCACTACAGACAATACATGTAAAAGAACAGATATGGACCCAAATCCAGACAGCTGTTAGCAGAACTGAGCAAACTATAGGGTTTTCAGGTATAGTTCATGTGTAAGGTGCAAAAAGTCAGAGGCATACTTGGGACTGCAACTGTGTGGAGATCCAGTTATATAAGTGACACCTCAAAAATGTATTTTTACTTAAACTTCACTTTGTCTATGCCCCAAGCCTTCCCTCATACCAAAACACATCCTCTCACCACTTAAGAACATAAGAAATGCTGTGCTGGGTCAGACTATTGGTCTGCTAAGCCCAGCATCCTTTCTCTAACTGTGGCCAATGCAGGCCACCTGGAAGTACCCAGCAAATTCCAATAGGAAAGTCTGTTTCATACTCTCCCTAAGAATTAATGTTGCGCTGGAGGTGGGCCCTTGGCCTGGGGCAGGATTGGTATGGCCCTTTGGTCGGATCCAGAGAGCGCCTGCCACCAGGAGGCGGAGCACACAAGGAGACAGAGGCCAGCTGGAGCTTCACTAATAACAGTCCGGGATTTCCGCAGGTTGAGCCCTTGGGTACCTGGACCGCCTGGACTTAGTTGGGCCTCCGGTGGTCTCCCGGAGAGGTATCGGAGAGGTGTGCCCACCCCGAGCAAGGTTGTGCGGCTGATGTGGAGCAAGTGGACTAGACCAGAATCGGAAGCTCCAGAGACCTTGGGAAGGCAACAGTTCAGAGAGGTCCTCCTGAAGAGGCAGGCAACACCTGCAGGTCCAACCACATGGAAGCCGTGGTTGTTATCTAAGTGCATAGGCCCAAAGGTCACCGGGGGCCAGAAGAGAGTGTCCGAGTGAAGCGCAAGGGTCAATGCCAGAATATCAGTCCAATAGAGGTCAGCCAATGAGGGGGTCAATACCAGAGTCAGTCTGTGTGTAGTTGTGGCAAGCGAGGGTTGGTTCCAGGTGACAGACAGAAGAATGGTCAGACAGGCAGTGGTCAGTTCCAGGCAGCAGACAGAAGAATGGTCAGGCAGGCAGTGGTCGGTTCCAGGCAGCAGACAGAAGAATGGTCAGGCAGGCAGAGGTCAGTTCCAGGCTGCAGGCAGAATGGTCAGGCAAGTAGAGGTCAGTACCAAGAAGTCAGTCCGGATGGGTACTACCTGAGAAGGACATTGAAGCAGGGGACGCTGGAACAGGAGACACTGGAACAGGAGACACTTGGAACACGAAGGCAAACTCACTACACAAGGCTGTGTCGACCTGATTGCCAAGGCAGGAATCAGAGGTTTGAGCCCTGCCTTATATATGGAAGGCTGATGACATCATTGGGGTGCAGCTCCCGAAGGTTTCCCGAGCTGGGCCCTTTAAGAATGGTGAGGTCGGCCTCGCGCCCGCCTAGTGGCGGGGCCAAGCCAGCCGAGTATGCGGAGCCCTGACGGGAGCTCTGCTGTGAGGTCTGTAGCGATGGGGACGCTGAGGGAAGCCGCAGTGAGCGACAGGGATACTGGGGTTAGCGGCAGCGGGTAAGCCTGCACTAGTGGATGGTAATGCCAGGTGAGCAGGCCCGGTTGCGGCACCCACGCAGCCGGGATGCACAACAGTAACCCCCCCCCCCCCCCCCCCTTCTAGGCCTCCCCCTTACTGGCTTAGGTTTCATGGATAGTCCCTGTGGAAGTTCTGGAGCAAGGTCTTGTCAGAGTTATGATGAGAGGGTTCCCAGGAGTTCTCCTCCGGGCCAAAACCCTTCCATGACAGGAGGTGATCCCAATGGCCTCTATGCCGCCGGACATCTAAAACTTCTTTTACATGTAGGGTGTCCTGGGCTCAGCAGTGAGTTGTGTAGGTGAAAAGGGGTGTGCATCGTTTTTTTATAACGGGTCGGGCCTCGGGTTGGGCAACCCATTGAAAACGTTGTTTTCCAATGAGTTGTTTTGTTTTCTAGGCAATGTTTGCCGAAAAAACACCAAAAACAACCCAACCCTTCAAATTTAGTTAATTACAACCCCCCACCCTCCCCCCCAAAACTTGCCTAAAGTCCCTAGTGGTCCACTGGGGGTCCCAGGAGCGATCTCCCGCTCTCGGGCCATCAGCTGCCAATAAACAAAATGGCGCCGGTGGCCCTTTGCCCTTACCATGTGACAGGGGCTACCAGTGCCTTTAGTCAGCCCCTGTCATATGGAAGGAGTAATGGATGACCTGCGCCATTTTCTAAGATGGCGCTGGCCATCCATTGCTCCTACCATGTGACAGGGGCCGACAAAAGGCACTGGTAGCCCCTGTCACATGGTAAGGGCAAAGGGCCACCGGTGCCACTTTGTTTACTGGCAGCAGACGGCCCGAAAGTGGGAAATCGCTTCCGGGACCCCCGCTGGACTACCAGGGACTTTAGGCAAGTTTTGGGGGTGGTCGGGAGGATGGGGAGGGATTGTAATTAACTAAGTTTGAAAGGTTGGGGTGGGGTTTTTTTTTAAAATAAATGTGCCCCTCTCCCCCCGAGCTAACCCGAACAACGAATTTTCCACGAAGTTTGGGGAAAATCTGTCTCGGGATTCGGGTCCTCCAACCCATGCGAATTGGACTATTTCTTTGAAATTTTTTAATTCGGCATAAACGATTGCACATCCCTATAGGCGAAGGAGGCTTTCAAGAAGTCCAGGACAAGGCCAACGGTTTCAATAGCGACACGTGGAATGTGTTGTGGATTCCTAGAGAGGCAGGGAGTTGTAACTGATAGGTGACTGCACCAATGCGTCGAAGAATTGGAAAAGGCCCTATAAATCTGGGGGCTAGTCATTGAGATGGTGGTAGACGCAAGCGAATGTGCTTTGTACTAAGCCAGACTTTATGACCTCGTCTAAAGAATGGTGCAGCTCTATGGTGGACGTTGGTAAAACGCTTGGCTCTCTCGGCTGCTTGGTTGACTTTTTCCTTTACTTGGATCCAAAGTCTACGTATCGTCTGCACTGTAGACTAAGCTTCCGGTGATGGTACAGTGAGTGGAACCGGTAGGGGTAGGTGTGGTTGGCGGCCAAAGACTACCATAAACAGTGAGACATCCATGGCAGAGGCGATGTGAGTGTTGTGAGATAATTCTGCTCAAGGCAGGAAGCCAAACCAGTTATTTTGTTGGTCACTGGCATATGAGCGTAGGAATGATTTTAAGGAGCGATTTGTCCTCTCAACTTGGCCATTAGCTTGCGGATGATAGGCTGAGGTTTATCTCAATTCAAGTCCTGACCACAGTCCCTTTCAATATGGGAGCTACCAATTGTTGAGAGAGAAATTTTGAGCCTATGATATCACATGCCAGAACATCCTTCCCCTTCCTCATACTTACAATAAAATGCCTTATTTACCTTGGTGACTGTAGGGCTGGAAGAAAAGGGCAGTTACTACCTACTCCCACACTTGAAATCTTCACCAAACAAACATTTTTGTGTCTGTAGTTTGAATCTATCCCTGTCTCTGCTGGCTCAAGGCTTTTTCTCGGTTTCCTTTCTGCCTTACTCCTTTCATTTTCTTTTAAAGCTTATTTTCAATCTTCTTCTCATTTTACTATGATTTGTTATTTTTTCTCCATGTACATTAACTTTTTCTGTCCATCAGCTTTCTCAATAAAGCTCATTATTTCTCTCACCTTAGTTTCACGACCTCCTGCCACTACCATCTTTCACCTCACTTCCTCTTCCCTCCACCATAATCCCTCTCTTCTCATAACCCCCTCTCATAACTCTTCTCTTGGTTTACTTCCCCTATCAGTCCCCCAGCCTCATCTTCACAGCTCTTTTCCCAGTCCTCTTCACCTCTCTCTTCCTTTAAGTTCCCTTCATCTAATTACTCACCCCTGCTCTTCTTCATATCACAGCCCATGTCTTCTCTTTCAGCTTGTATCCCCTTTTCCCTTCTCTCAGCTACTTTCCCTTTCTCACAGCCCATATCCCTTCTTCTCAGCCCTCTCTGCTACTCTCCAAGACCCTCTCACCCTCACATCCTGTGTTTACTCATCTCACTCTCCTACAGCTCCTCTCCCAGTACCGTTTCCCCTCACTGTTCCTCCCCTTCTTCTCTTCCAGCCAGCATCTCCTTTTACAACCATCTCTCAGCAGTTTTCGTAGCCCCTTGCTCACCCTTATTATAGCTTGTCTGGCCCTTTTTCATTTCTAGCCCTTCTATCAGCTTTTCCCCTCATCTCACTGCATCTGAAGAAGCCTGTCTATCCTAGACCACTGCTTCTGCTCTCTAGTCCCCCCACTGGTCAGATATTCCACAGCCAGCCAATAGTCTACAGGAGATGGTGGGAGCAGAAGCTGGGAGACAGAAGTGCAGTGTCTGCCCTCTCCTGAAGCCCACTGGTCAGCTTATCCCTAGCAAGCCAATAGGCTACAGGGGGAAGCATGAGCAGAGCAAGGAGACTGAAGCAATCAATTACTGCCTTCTGACATAGCCCTACAGCATGGAGCTCTCAGTTTCCTATTCACAGGAGTGCAGGCGACAATATTGGGTGTACTCAAGCACCATACCTGGGAACTCTTTGGATTTGACCCGGAGACTCTGGAATTCTAATCAAATTGCCGCATCTCTGGGACAACATCTATAATCTCTGAGTGCCCTGATATTGCTCTGCTAGTGAAACAGCCAGACCAGAAGGCATGTGATTGGCCTACATGGGACAATGGGGTGCACACCCACAATATACATAGAGGTAGTGCTAGGGATGTGAATTTGGATAAATCAAATCTGCAAAACAAAATGAATAGGGCCAATTTGTTTCTTTCATGGGGTCCTGTGAGGATGATAGAGCAAGCTTCACTCTCCTGGAGTCAGAAACTATGCTAACTCCAGTTTTTCTGAAGTAAAATGTACTTTATTCACAAAACAAACAAACACAGTGTTAAGAACCACTGCCTACCTTTGCAGTATTCAAATTGCCCTGCTGTCTTGGACACGATAGATTTACAGGAGCTACTTCTCCTGGAGAATCTGGGCCTCTCAAACCGAGTTGGACTTACACTCCTATCCCTGCCAGCTGGTCCTGCTCTCTGCGGTCCCGCCCACAGAACTCTCTCCCTCCGTGGACCAGGCTTCTAGCCTTGTCCTGCTTTTACAAACAGGGGAAAATGGGGTCACTCCATTACATAATCCCCTCCCCTCAGCTTGGACCCATTGTTACAAGCAAGACTACTTCCCCCTGGATCCCATCCAGAAAAGTATCACACACCCCATTCACCTTCAACTGGCCTCCCACCAGCTAAGCTTGGGGACAGGGTTCTAGGGTCATGCTCACCCCCATACCTTCGGGTCACCCTAGACAATACTGATAGTACCACCCAGGGCAGCTTTTAGGCCAGTGTACGCACACAGTCCTTTATATGAGTCCTTTCTTGGCTCCGGATTCCACTTCCAGCCTAGCGGGACTCCTTGAACTGGCTGCGGGACATGCATTGAGTACTCCTCAGTCATCTTTATGATGATTTGTGCCTCCTCTGCACTGTCCCGACCAGAATCCTCTGATGATTCCATCACAGCTCTCATGGACTCCTTGGCCTCTGTGACTTCTTCAATTGATCCCTTGGCAGCGCCTCTCTCAGGCTCCTCAGTATTGCCTTTCACAGGCCATTCGGTACTTCCCCCTTCTGGGCAGTCTGTGCTGCCCTCCTCAGAGTTCTCTGTGACCCTCTCTCTGAGCTTCCCATGGGAACTGTTTCTTGGCTGTTACACATGCCGCCCATGGCAGACCCACAGCGTGGCCCTCTCCCCTTCTCATGCGGACTCCAGCTCCTGGTTCCTCTTCGCTGGCGGTGGTGGGTCGCCAGCTCCGACCTCGGGTCGCCTTCAGTGCCTCTGGCTCTGCCATGGTCCCCAGTGTTTCCAGCCAAGCTGTTCTTGCTTGTCCGGCCTCTCCGCATGGCCTGCGGAGAGACGCCGCCATCGGCGCCGTGCCCCTCCCTACGCGCGCACATCACTAGTTCTTTTAAAGGGCCCACGGCGGGAACTCCTCGGCATATAAAAGCTCCTCAGCATATAAAAGCTCAGGCCTCGCTCCATAGTGTTGCCTTTGCAACAGGTCTCCTCATACTCCGAGTACACGTTGCTGTTAGAGAATCTTCTCCACTTTCTGATTCATGTGGTTCCCGGTTCCTGTCTTCTTTGTTCCTGTCTCGTCTATGTGTTGGACTGACTCTTTGGATTTCAACTCGGCTTTGCTTGACTACCCTTCTGCTCATCTCCAGCCCTGGACCTCTGCTACGCCTGACTACTCTTCAGCTTATCTCCAACCCCGGACCTCTGCTATGCCTGACTACTCTTCAGCCTTTCTCCAGCCCCGGACCTCTGCTACGCCTGACTACGCCTGCCTTTTCAGTGCCCTGACCACAGCTTTGCTTTGATACGCCTGCCTTCTCCGTGCCCTGACCATTGCCTTGATTGATTACGCCTGCTTTCTCTGTGCCCTGACCATTGCCTCGATTGACAATGCCTGTCTTTTCTGTGCCCTGACCCTTGCTTTTATCGACTAAGCTACAGACCTTTCTGTGTCCAGAGTTCTACGCTGCTTGACACGACTTCCACTTGCCGCCGGCTTTGATCCTAGCCTGTCAGTGATGCCACCTCGCCTATCCTCTGGACGTGGACTTACAATGCTTAGGCCTTCCTTTGCTTGAGCGCCTCCAATTACTTGTTGTTCCTTTGGCGCCTGAGTTTCTGTACCGAATCCAGTTCAGGGTAGGACTACATCATCTACTGGCTGCTGTCTCTGGGCTGAACCACTTCTCACTATTCACTAACCTCAAGGCCCACCTAAGTCCTGCTGGCCCCGGCACCCAAAGGCTCAACCCAAGGGGAACGAGGGCTGGTATAGGTGAAGCTCCAGTGGCCTCTAGCTTCAGCCCACTCCACCTGCTGACGGTGGGGACCCGTTGGTTCTTACCTATTGGTTGCGTCAACCCCATCTCGGCCCAAGGGTCCACCTCTGACGCAACATTGGCTTTTGGCAGTTTTTGGGCATCCTGCCAGGTCTTCTTTGGGACCACCTGCAGTGCCAATCTCCAGCAACACAGTCAATGTAAAGGATGCCTGGGCTCCAGCCCAAAATAAATTCTGTGCTTCTTCAGCTTCCAAGAGCCTTTATGCCTTGCCTGGCCTTATTTCTGGGCAGCTGGGAGTTTTTCTGAAGTAGTTTGCTAGCACAGTGTTCTCTATGGTGAGTTGTCTTAGTTCCCTCTCCATTTAGGACAGGGTCGCTATGTTATAGACCCCAAAACAAATTGAGGGGGCTCTCCAAATTAAACAAATCATATTCATTTTGTTCATAGAAAATAAATCTATCAGGCCTATGCCTAGTCTGGAGGCTGGGGCCTCATCTAGAGAATAAGCCAAGGCTCACAGCAATGACTGTGGCTTAGGACAGAGCACGGCACTCGCATCTAAGCCTGAGGTCAGAGCCTCAGCTAGTCTCAGGCCATGGAACGATGCAGGGGCTGCGGCCTACATCTGAGAGGGATGTTGGGGTCTTGGCCTAGGCCCAGGCCCCATTGCCAGGGCATTGGCTGAGACTGAAGCAAAGACCCAGGCCTGAAAACATTTGCTGGGGTCAGGATATTTCCCAACCTCCACTTAATCTATCAGGGATCCAATGCTGTGGCCAAGCCTAGGCTAACACCAGTCCCGATGCCTAGGTGTCTTCTTAGGCCAGAACCTGGACCCAAGCCTGATGCCAGGGACTGGTTTGGAGTCTGGTTCCTGACACCTTGACATTGGCCCAGGGCTGGGTTCAACAGAGGCAGGCGTAAATAAATAAAAAAAAAAGGTGGGGGGGGGGGGATTTAGGTAGAGCTAGGGGGGGCGGGTTAGATAGGGGAAGGGAGGGGAAGGTGGGGGGCGGAAAGAAAGTTCCCTCTGAGGCCACTCCGATTTTGGAGCAGCCTCAGAAGAAATGGGGAAAGCCATCAGTGCTCCCCTAGGGCTCGGCGTGTGCAAGGTGCACAATTGTGCACCCCCTTGCGCGCGCCGACCCTGGATTTTATAACATGTGCGCACGGCTGCGTGCACATGTTATAAAACTGGGCGTAGATTTGTGCGCGCCGGGTTGCGCGCACAAATCTATGCCCACGCGTAGCTATTAAAATCCGGTGCTCTATCTACTGGTTCACCTTTATCCACGTTTATTAACCTCTTCAAAAAAATGAAGAAGATTTGTAGGGCAAGACTTCCTTTGGATAAATCTATGCTGACTGTGTTCCATTAAACCATGTCTTTCTATATGCTCTGTGAATCTGATCTTTAGAATAATTTCCACTATTTTTCCTGGCACTGATGTCAGGATCACTAGTCTATAGTTTCCAGGATTATCCCTGAAGCCTTTTTTAAATATTGGGGTTACATTGGTCATCCTCCAGTCTTCAGGTACAAGGATGATTTTAATGATAGGTTATAAATTTAACTAATAGATCTGAAATTTTCATTTTTGAGTTCCTTCAGACCCCTGGGATGTATACCATCCAGTCCAGGTGATTTGCTACTCTTTAGTTTTTGAGTCTGGCCTACTACATCTTCCAGGTTCACAGTGATTTGGTTCAGTTCAGCTGAATCATCACCCTTGAAAACCATCTCCAAAACTGGTATCTCCCCAACATCCTCATTAGTAAACAGAGAAGCAAAGAATTAATTTAGTCTTTCTGCAATGGCCCTATCTTCCCTGAGAGCCCCTTTAACCCATCTGTCATCTAATGGTCCAACTGATTCCCTCACAGGATTCCTGCTTCGGATATATTTTAGAAAGTTTTTATTATGAGTTTTTGCCTGTATGGCCAACTTCTTTTCAAATTCTTTCTTAGCCTGCCTTATCAATGTTTTATTCTTAACTTGACAATACTTTTTACTGTTGTCTTCAGATAGATCCTTCTTCCAATTTTTGAAGGATTTTTTTTTTAGCTAAAATAGCCTCTTTCAACTCACCTTTTAACCATGCCAGTAATTGTTTTGCCTTCCTTCCACCTTTTTTTAATGCATGGAATTAATCTGGACTGTTGTGCACTTTAACCCGTGAAGCTGCGCCTTTCAGTTTTTTTCTATTTTTCTCATTTTATCAAAATTTCCCTTTTGAAAATTTAGTATTAGAGTTGTAGATTTACATATTGTCCCCCTTCTAGTCAATTCAAATTTGATCATGTTATGATCACTGTTGCCAAGTGACCCCCACCACTCTTATCTCTCTCACCAAATCCTGCATTCCACTAAGAATTAAATCTAAAATAGATCCCTCTCTCATTGGTTCCTGAACCAATTGCTCCATGAAGCAGCTGTTAATTCCATCTTGGAATTTTATGGGGCAGATTTTCAAAGGGGTATGCACGTAAGATACACCCGTACCCCCCAAAAACCTGCCCCAAATTCCCCCTGAGCGCGCTGAGCCTATGTTGAATAGGCTCGGCGGCTCGCGCAAGCCACGGGACGCGCATAAGTCCCAGGGCTTTCCTGGGAGGCGTGTCGAGGGCGTGTCGCGGCAGCGTGTCATCCGGGGGCGGGGCTGTGGGTGAGGTTATGGCCCGAGGGCATTTCAGGGGTGTGGTTGAGGCCTCCAAACCTGCTCCCGGGCCGGGGAATCGCACAGCCGGCACATGCAAGTTACTTGCCTGTGCCGGCAAAAGTTGGGCAGGCCTAACTTTTCAAACAAAGGTGGGGGGGTTTAGATAGGGTTGGGGGGTGGGTTAGGTAGGGAAAGGGAGGGGAAGGTGCGGGGGGGGGGGGGGGGGTGGAAGGAAAGTTCCCTCCAAGGCCGCTCCGATTTTGGTGCGGCCTCGGAGGGAACGGAGGCAGGCTGCGCAGCTCGGCGCTCGCAGGCTGCCAATTTTGTGCAGCCTTGCGTGCGCCGACCCTGGATTTTAAAATATACGCGCGGCTACGCGCGTATCTATTAAAGTCTGGCGTAATCTTGTTTGCACCTGGTGCGCGAACAATAGTATGCGCTCGCGTATTGTTTTGAAAACTGCCCCTATGTATCTAGCATATCCTAATATTACATTTACCCAGTCAATAGATGGGTAATTGAAATTTCCCATTTTTACTACACTCAGAAGTTGGTTAGGTTCTCTGATTTCTCTTAGCATTTGATCACTTTCCTCACTCCAAATGATGTCAAATCTTCACCGAGGTGTACTATGCTGTTCATATGTCTCACTCTGCATGTAAAACTTGCCCCTAAACCCTAAACCACCACCACCTCACCTCGAGCTGTTAGCTGGCCCTCCTATAGTGATATAAATAGTTGAATACTGTGAAGTGCGCTCTCTCTCTCTCTCTCCTCCCCAAGGCCAAAAATAGCCAAAATGCAACGTGCAATATTTATCAGAAATTGCATTATGGCCATTTTGGGCATATCGCACAGCTTAACACCAGGAAAAAAGGTTTACTTATTTCCGGCATTAAAAACAGGCAATTGCATGTGTTATGCTATTTCACAGTGCAATATTGCCTCTCACTTTAAATAATCCCACCCAAACCCCTCCCCAATCCCACCCCTTCAAAAATTTTGCATTCATGCCATGGTGTAACATAATTATCGCATGTGCTAACACCATAATGCATTTTGATGAAAAACCCTGTAAGTTAACTGGCTAACTCCGATATTCAGAGTTGGCCAGATGATTTAGCCGGCTAAGACTAATTGGATCAAAGAGATGTCCTAAAGTTGACCAGCTATACTTATCTAGCTACATTTAAGATACCTGGCTATATTCAATAGTGCCAGATAAACTTATCCAGCTAACTTTGATATCCAGATTATATCTGAATATAGACATGTTTTTTTTCATTTAAAGTGGACCAGTTTGGAATCAGTAAAACTGTGACTTAGGGGAGGAGATATGAAGCAGTTCCTTAACAAACATGAACAATATTGGATTTTTGTTTTTAGTAGTATTTCACCTTCTGGTCTTACAGTAAATGAAAAAATAGACTGGTGTCCCATATGGTTTTTATAGATTTGCTTTATTGAGGATTGTACTGAGAAAATTATATCATTTGAAGATATCATTGTTCTTTTTGAAAAGAAACAATATTTTTTCTTATTATTTTTACTTGCATATACAAAAAAATACTAGAAATTGAATTTTGGAAATCTGTGATGTGGACTGATGATGAATATAATTGTACTATTAAAATCTTTTACAACTAAGTTCCATCTGCAGTGACTCTGTAGCACTGACTGACAGATAATTTATTGCTGTTAGGTCCATTTGGAAATGGCACTGATATCCAAGCTTTTTGAGAGCCAATGGTAGTGCTTTGCTCGCATTGATTGACAGGTACATTCCTGCAGTTTTAGTCCCTTTAAACATAGCGCTGATATTGGGGCCATTTTATATTGTACGTGGTTGATATGGAGAGACACTGAGCACAACTATGGATGAAGAGAAGATTAAAGAAAATTGTATTTCAGCCTGCAGCAGCAACTGTGTCAAAGACCATGTGACTAGAAACAACAGTGAGATCTTTTTGTCTTTTTGATATTTTTTTTAGGATTTTTTAACACATTATAAGGTGAATTTTCAAAGATTGCATGCACAAAAATTAGCGCTTGCGTGCATAAAATAGCACATATGCAAATACTTGCTGTTTTCAAAACTACAACTTACATGCATAAATCAGGGTCCGTGAATAACTTTGTGCAAGTAAAAAAGAGGCATGCCAGGCACATTCTGGGGTAGGGCCAGCATTCACGTGCATAAGTTGCTGTACTAAAACCCTGCCAAACTGATAAGCATACATCTTATCATTATTTACTTCTGCTCAATGTCAGGTGTAAGTGATCATAAACATAGTTAAAGTTAAAAAATGACTGGGTAGAGGGTCTGGGTACAATGGGGGGGGACTTCAGGTGGCATTGCCAGGAGGGTCTTCATGAGCTGCAGATGAACTGGGTGAACTGGTATACTAAATGATAAAGCAAATTATTTCATTGCTCCGCAAATGTTATAAAATACCCTGATTTACACGTGTAAAAGCCAACTTTTGGTGGGTAAATACATCAAATACAAATCTACACACATATCCTTCTAAAATTGGAAGTACAAATACATGGGTATATATTAGTTGCACACAATTATCTGGCTAATTTCCAATGTATTTGGCTAAGTAGCGCCATTCCCTCTACTTGGACAGACAAATTTGAACTTATTCAGATAAGTAGCAGCATTTATCCGGCTATATTCTGATATTTCAGATTAAGTAGCAGCAGACCTCCATAGTAGGATAAGTCTGAAAAGCGCTACTTGTCCACCAAAGTAGCGCTTTTCAGACTTATCTAGCTACTTGCCGCTACTTAGCCAGATAAATCAGCATTTATCCTGATATGTCTGAAATTACGTGGCTCGTGGTTTAGACATATGTGAGTATACGTACTCGTATTTTATTCCCTTTCCACGCTTGTTATAAAATACACTAGCTACTTTGCGTGAGCTCATATACATGTGTAAATTGTTGCGCGTCCCGTCCGCGCTAGGTCTGCACTCGGGCATGCTCACCATGCTCCTGCGCTGTCGGACCCTGGGCCTTCCTCTCTCGCTGCCGCTGCAATTGCCTCCCATTCGCAGTGCTCCACGGTGGCATCTCCCAGGCCCTCCAAGTTGGGCCTAGCTCCACGCTGGGGCGCAGCATCCTCTCCGGTGCCGGCCCCGCCCCTAGGAGCATGTGCGTGGACCGCCCGGCCCTTTAAAGGGCCAAGAGCGGGAACCAGCTCCGCTGCGCAGCCCAATGACGTCACATAAAACCTCATATAAAACCTCTGGTACTGACCCTGTCCCCCAGGACCTTGCCTTCACAATCGGGTCGACCCCGTGGTGTTATTTGTTTGCCTACTCTGTGTTCCAGCGTTCCTTGTTCCAGCGTCTCCTTGTTCCAGCATCTCCTCATTCCAGCGTCTCCCTGTTCCTGAGTCTCCGTGTGTTCCTGCGTCCTTCCCAGGTAGTACCCCTTTGGACTGACCTCTGGTATTGACCTCTGCCTGCCTGACCATTCTCATGTCTGCTGCCTGGAACTGACCTCAGCCTGCCTGACCATTCTCCTGTCTGCTGCCTGGAAGACCCACACTTGCCTTGCCTACTCTCGGACTGAACTTGGTATTGACCCCTACTTTGGCTGACCACTTCTGGACTGATACTCTGGCTCTGACCCTTGCGCTTCACTCTGACGCTCTCTTCTGGCCTACTGTGACTACTAAGGATGTGCAGACAAAAAGTTTATGTTCATAAGTCCATAAGTCGAAGGTAAAGGTCAATTTCGGTCAATATGGACATATGTAGAATTCCATAAGTTGAGGCTATGTCCATACGTGCACCGGTTCCCTAAATAAAAATTTAAACCCCTCACCCTCCTTAATCCCCCCCCCCAAGACTTACCAAAACTCCCTGGTGGTCCAGCGGGGAGTCAGGAAGCCATTCCTGTATTCCTTTGCGAGGAGCACGTGATGTCGGCGTCACGTTGGAGTGACGCGGACGTCACGTGATTCATCGCGCCTCCGCTCCGGGACCCCTCGTTGGACACAACTGGAACTTTTGGCCAGCTTGGGGGGGTCAGGAGGCCCCCCCAAGCTGGCCAAAATGAATGCACACCCCTAGTGACTACCAGACCAGCCTGCTGGAAATCCACTCGTGGCTTCCACCCGACTAGACCTGCAGGCGCTGCCTGTCTTGCCTGGAGAACCTTCCTGAACTGTGACCTCCCTGAGGTCTACGGAGCTTCCAGTTCAGGTCTAGTCCATCCTATCTACGTTAGCCGCGCACCCTTGCTCGTGGTGGGAACACCTCTCTACTACCTCTCCAGGAGACCACCTGAGGCCCACCTAAGTTCAGGCGATCTCGATATCCAAGGGCTCAACCTGTCGAAACCCAGGACTGTTATTGGTGAAGCTCCAGCTAGCCTCTGTCTCCTCGTGTGCTCCGCCTCCTGGTGGCAGGCGCTCTCTGGGTCCGACTAGAGGGCCGTACCAATCCTGCACCAGGCCAAGGGTCCACCTCCAGTGCAACATAAATGAGTGGATGTGAACTGTTTTAAAAGTTATCCTCTATATATATACTTGTTACAGCCCAGGAGCTCCTTTGCAATTTTATAATAGCGATACTATTTCAGAACTTGTATTCCCGGATGGCAGGAAATTCAAAGATCTTATGGCATAAATCCTTCTGATATATTTGGTCCTTATGATGTGCCTTTTTCTACATGATATGTGCAGCTATTTGCTTTTGATTGTTATACTCAGAAATTTAAATATCTACCTTATAAATGGCCTGTGACCGACGGCCCGCAAATGCGCAGTAGAGACCAGCTCTACCGCGCATGTGCGGGCGAGCACGTCGCTCTGAGCCAGCGTCAGAAAAAAAGAAAAAACAATGGCGGCGTCCAGTGGCAGCGGCAGCGGCGTTGGGTGGCGGCGTCCAGTGGCAGCGGCGGCGGCGTTGGGTGGCGGCGTCCGGTGGTAGCGGCGGCGGGTGGCAGCGGCATGGCGGCATCCAGCGGCGGCGGCGTTGGGTGGTGGCGGCGTCCGGTGGTAGCGGCGGCGGCATCCAGCGGCGGCGGCGTTGGGTGGTAGCGGCGGGTGGCGGCGTCCAGCGGCGACGGCGTTGGGTGGCGGTGGCGTCCGGTGGCAGCGGCGGCAGCGAGGGAGGAGAGAGAGAAGGAGGGACTGACAGAGAGGGAGGGACTGAGTGAGAGGGGAGGAGAG